>NW_024412786.1:4839036-4864227 GCF_014898765.1 Herpailurus yagouaroundi | reverse complement strand
CCCCCCACTACAGTAACACCGCACCAGGGGAAAACACAACCAGTAATCAAAGCTGCCAGCCTACAACACACAACGTTCGGGGACACTTCGTTCTCTTTAAGAAAAAGACTTGGGTCTCAGAGGCCGGGAAGAGTATCAAAGTAGCTTCTATCCTACCTACCTCAGAGACAGGATAAAGTCTTAACGCTGACCCGACACCGGGCTGAAAAGCTACAACTGCAGGGTCCACAGAGGAGCCCATTCTGTCTCCTACATTCTAGAGAGCACCAGGCTCACTTGGGCTTTCTTAGGTGGCAAACGGGGGAAGGTTAAAACGGACTTCACGAGAACGCTGAGGTTCTGATTTAAAACAACAAGGAGGCCCAGCAGAACAAGAGAAACGGGCGAAGGTGTCCTATGTTCTGAAGCAGGAGTAAAGGACGAGGACAGCGAGCGGCACCCCGCACGCCACCCCGAACCAGGCACGGAGGCTGACGAAGAACAGTGTGTGCGCCGCCGCGTGGACTTGCTCCGGACAGATGGGAAAGCCCTCGCCTGCAGGCCGGGAGCTGAACCACAGGCATCTCGCCAGAAGCCACGTGCTGGGGAGGGAGGCGGCTACCACGGCCTGAAACCCAATTCTCCCCGGTTCTCCTTTTGAGCAGCGCCCGGAGGTTCCACCCCGCCGACACCTGCTGCAGAAATGCCTCTTCTGCTCCCTCCTGATCACTCATGCGGGTGGCAGGGAATTATGGCATGGATAATCCAAATCGAAGGTGATTAAAAAATAAACCTTATATTTGGCTTTGGAAGGCAACTTTTCCTCAGGTCCGAAAAAAGCGGTTATCTAGTTTGCTGAGAACCTGAAACTTCACTTTTCTCTAACTTGAGAGACCTCTCTCCCCGCCACCACCCCCCCCCCCCGTGCTCACTCACGCCCTTCCATGTTGTCCCCTTTCCTGCCCATGGAGGTGACACTATGTGACACGGGGCGGGGGGAGGCCAGCCTCACGGGGGCACATTTGGTAAGGTGCGCCAGGGCTGAGTGAGTCGCGGGTGAACGCAGAAGGGCAGAGACAAGTTCTGGAAGGCCAGGCTGAGCTTGGACAGGTGAATGAAAAACAGGACACGTAGCACTCACACCCGTTAAACCCAAAAGAAAGAAACGGATTCTGCTGAATTGCGCCCTCGTGTTTTCTAAGGTAAAATGGGACGTGTGGTGCCTTCAAAGACGTAAAGAATCATGAAGTCATTCTTCCAAGCAGGCGGCAGAAGCCGGGCTCTGAGTTTATTTACAGATTAGAAACTTGGCCACACAAGGGAGAAGGTCCCTCCCCAGTTGGTCTGTTTCTTTTTTCTCCCTTTAACTTTTTTGTGCCTTTGGACTTTGGACTATGACGTTTTGGGGTTCATAAAACCGAAAAGTGTTCCTTTAAATGCTTCATAGACAGCAC
Source organism: Herpailurus yagouaroundi (assembly GCF_014898765.1). NCBI lineage: Eukaryota > Metazoa > Chordata > Mammalia > Carnivora > Felidae > Herpailurus > Herpailurus yagouaroundi. The sequence continues at coordinate 4,862,794 of NW_024412786.1, read as the reverse complement.
GCAGACACTGAATGTATTAGAAGTGTATGTATGTGAATACACGTACGTATGTACAGATATACGTGTGTCCACCCATATTTGCATCGTCTGTCTGTCTCCCTGTCTAGTCGTTCATGTCCCTAGGGAGACACATATAGCCACTGACGGACCCAAGTAACCTCTATGCAGAAACTTAGGGGAAAAAAGGAAACAAACCTCCCTGGTCCTCATTAGTTCTAAGTCTATTAGAGCTTCTATGAAGATGCAAATCCGCAAAGAACTTCCAAGTTTCAGACACGATTTTTGCTAATAAAGCTACTAATGTGTACTAAACCCACCTAAGTGAAAACTGTTACTGTACTGTACTTAAAGTTACATAAAAAGTGCTCTGGACTTGGAGAAATCCGAGTCTGGGAAGCACCGTACGGCTGTGTCATTACTGAGAACTTAATTATTAAAAAACAAAAAAACAAAACACGAACCCCACACTGCCTAGAACTGTCATCCCGGCCAAAGCCGGGGACTGTTGAAGTCACCGAGAAGTGAGTCTACCGCTTTGTTAAGCAGATCTCTTTGGAGCCGCCGCTGGAGTGACAGGAAGTTCCTGCCTTGCCTCCTCTCCCCACCGCCGCCCTGCTCTCCGGAGCCCGTCTGTGGCCCTCAGCCCCATTCTCCAGACACGGCAGGGAGAGGACCTCCTCACACTCCACACCTCTGTCAGATTCAGAGGGAGTTAGGGTCAAACACCAGAGGTTAGGAAATCAGAAGGGCCAGAAGGCACGGCCAGACTGCCGGCATTCACAAAACGCTGTGACTTCACAAAACTTCCTGCGAAGCACCCCCTGAGCCAGACATGGCCCACAGGTGAGTGACACGGTCAAGGGACCTTATTAAATGACCTGCCCTAAGTTCTCTATACTCAGGACTTTATATCAACATGAAACCTCACTTTAAATGTGAGTGAGAAATTGAAACTAATATATATAAACTAATATTCTATCATGGAGACCCGCATAAAATTCTTAAATTTATCTATACTGGTTGTCTCAAATTAAAAAAAAAAAAATAGTTTGGAACATATTTCTTACTTTCAAAATGATCCAGCTGATTTGTCACTCAAGCATGCTAAGAAGTGTTTACTAGAGGCCTGTCCGGCAGAGAAGAATTATTTTTCCTACTTCTAGAGGGTTCCATGAAGTGGATAAGAGCCACAGGAACGGGAGCCTGTGGAGAGCTTTGTCAGGAAGGCGGTTTTGTGTCTGGGATTGCCTCATGCGCACATCAGCAGTCAGTCAAACCAAAAAGACGTCAGAAAAAGTCCTCCCCAGAACAGCCATGGAATCAGATTTCACGAGAAGGAGATCCACTTTCCAGATACCTAACTGTAATAAGCACTCCCTAAGATTAAATCAGCCGCCTCAAGTTCCGAGGGCATCAGCTTATCTACACGTAGGTTGAGGGCATTCTCTTTCTTAAAGCGATTCCCCAACAGGTTCGGAAGCACCTTGATAATTGACACTTTATACCACAGAGCTTCACTGCAGGGGCGAGCAATGCGTAGCGCTGGGAGTTCACACCAGGCTGAGTGGCCGGTTTCAGGACTCTCCAGATGCTTCCGTAGGGGCAGAGAGGCTACCGCCAGGCCGGAGAACTCTGGGGTCAAGGAAGAAGGGCCTGTAGGCACCAAGGCTCACAGTGGGCCAGGTGGGGACCCTGGGTGCACCGGCAAGGCACGAGCGTGGCAGCGAGGGGCTGCTGTCTCTACAAGAAGGCCCCTGCTGCTCAACAGCCCCCCCTGTGGGCTGGCCGCCCCTGCCCCTAACCCCGGGAGGCTGGCTTCCGAAGGGCAGGAGCGTTAAGAATCAACGGAGAAGCCAGCCTAGCACTGAAAACCCACTCCAGACCTGTCCTGTAAATGTGAATGTGAACCTGACTTAGTAACCGCCCTGACCACAGCAGGACAGCCTACTGGGAGGCCCAAACACGGGGTCGGCAGAGCCACAAGCAGCCTCATCCTGACCCTGGGAAAAGATGAGGCTTAAAGGCTAAGAAAAAAGAAGCCAAGCGAACATTCAGTGCCGGGTAGGAAGGGGGCTATGTCAACCTCCCCCCGCCCCCCCGACACCAAAGCAACTCGGTGCCAAGATGGGGTCCTGGCACCATCTGTCCGTCTGAGGACCTGGTGCCTTGAAAGAGGGGCTTGTGCCGTTAGCTCCCACGTCAGGTACGCGCCTGGTATCCAGTCAAGGTAGCGAAACCACCGGCCGCCTCTCCAAGAACCACTGCTGGGCGAGGGACAGATCCGGGCATGTCACTTTTAGACCCCGTTTTCTCCCCCACAAAGGGCAGAAGCAGCTAATAAATGGAGAGTATTGGGGACAGGAGGGTGGGGTGGCAAGGAATTACTGCAACTGAAACTTTCACTAGAAAAGACCGTAAGGACACACGAAGAGTGTGATTCTCACCCACCGGTCGCTACTACGGGATCTTTTAAGCAACCACACAGCCAGTGCACAGGTCTGCATAACACGTATGTCTGAGGCACTCGCTGAACCATTCGGTTTGTTCAAGTCTGAAAACTCACCCAATTCCGCTTTGTCGTGACCAGGGGTGAAACATTCCCTGGAAACATAATCAGTACAAACCTTCCTCTCACATACCTCAAACTTCCTATTTTTAATGCTTTTGCCTAACTGGTAAGTAACCCCAAATCATATCCTAGTGCATAATCTGCCTCCGGAGGGGACTCATAGGTGGCAACTAGATTAAGCATTTAAAATAAAAACAAAAAGCAAAGCTTTAGGCATGACTCACTTGCTGCAAAGAAGAATCCTGTGAGAAACCCGTTTCTTTAAAGTCAATTTCATCATCACTGGATGAATGAATATGGCAGGTTGTAACCTATATGCATAAAAATGTAAAACACTATTTAACAGAGAAAAGTTTTGGACATTTGCATCAGCATTTTTATGGAAAAATCACATTTAGTTTTTCTCTCAATGTGTAACAACAGCAAAGCACAAAAATAAGTTAACAGTTAAGTTACAAAATCCACCCCAATAATCCAAAAGCCCATTTCACTCAACCAGACGGTCAGGTTGCCCGCCCTTCTGCTGCCCACTGGTGTTCTCGCGCTCGTTCCTAGTATCACCGGAAACCAGGGAAGAGGGGAGTTACTGCATTTGAGGGATTGTAACAATCATCTCCAATTAAATGTTTACAAAGGGCAGGTGGAAGGAACGGCTCAGGTGAAGTATAAAAATAATTCGTATGTGCCAAGCTCAGAGAGTGAAAATACCAGGCCCAGGGGTTACTCATGGGTCCCCGGGAAGGTCAGGTTTAGATAGGAGCACTTTTACTTCTCGCGTCCCCTGTCCACTCTGAGAAGAACGTTGTCCGTAAACCCTAGAGTGGACTTTGAACCAGTAGAACACCCTGCTTATAAAAAGACCCCAAACCTTCTGTCCCTTAAAACATAGTCCCTGCCCTCAAGACTTACAACCAACTCAAATTAAACAAAACACGAACATGAACTGCTCACCAATTCACGGTGATTTTTATTCATTCATAAACGACACACGGCATTGAGGGAACGTATTAACAGTTAGAAATGAAAATACACAAGTGACTAAGCACGAGTAACAGGGACTGCTGTATAGCCAGTAATAAATATGAACAGTCTGTAAAATCCTAAAACCAGCACTGTACTTCTGAGGGTAACTTGCACTGTATTTCCTGAGTTACTCACCCTGTACTTTCCACAGAAGCATAACCGGCAGAGGGCACGGTCATCAGGGGAAGACGTGAGCGGCCGTGACCTGCTAACCCTTGAAACTGTGTCTAAGAGCCTGAACGGAGCTACAGAAAGTGGCCTGGTTTGTTCTGTGATGTTCCAACACTGGACCGAGAAACCCAAAGGAGACTCCCACAGGTCTGCGTGTGGTATGGCTTATGAAACGGAATACATCACCGCTCGAATAAAATCAATCTCTTTTCTCTTCGACCATCTCTGGCAACGATGCTGAGCTAAGCGAATTGCCCGCATTTCCAATTAATCCCCCCGCCCCCTTCTCCCTCAGGTAGAGGTGGGTGTGCACGCTCGGAATCTGAAACTGGCCAGATGAGGTCAAAGGCAGAATCTGTGACCAACGAAGGGAGTGTGCCGGGGTCAATCGTAGCTTCCGCGAGTTAGTGGGAAAATCGTGCAGATGGGGCCCGAACGCGGGAGGGGGGGAGGCGGGATCCTGCTCGGTCACGGCAGCCGGGGTCACGGGAGGCCCTGCCACTGTGGCGGGTTCGGAGGAGACCCGGGGCTGCTCGGCGGCAAGCCAGTGCGAGAATCCTATTATGTTTTAGGGGGCGCCCCCCATGGTAGGGTGCAGGATTAGAAGACAAGCCAAAGAGCAAGCCAGGTCAACTAGACAAGAGAGAACAAAAAAAGACCTGGCCACCCCTGGCGGGTCTTGTCCGAGTTCAAGCAGGATACAATGTTTCCTCATTCACAGTGTTACCTTTCGCTACAAAATACATCGGTTCATTGACAAAAGGTGACAAAGAAACCCGTTTCTGTTGAGCAACCACTACGTGCCAGACGTATAGTAGTGACCCCTTTTACATATCCTCTGTAACTTGTCTCCTCAAAGCAATTCTGGGAGGTAATTTTTTCTCCAAAAAGAAGTTTTACCAAGTTATTAACAACACGGTGCACACACACCTTTGTGTTTATGTACGGAAAGATGTGGTGACTCTGATTCTACCCACACCCTAGCTGGCCTCAAATTGTTACCGATAAAATGGGCTACAAAGATGGCTGAACGCACCCCAGCCCCGGCGGGGAGGGGACCTGCTGCCTGGAATCCCACCTAGTCCGTCACACAGCTAGATGCCGCCACCAGAGCCCCTGCCCCGAGCCCCCGGGCACACCCCCTCCGAGGTGTCTTCATCTCAGCAGATGCCACTCGTCACCTCCTTATTCCTCAGCTCAAATCTCGGTCGGCCTTCTGGTTTCTTCTCTCTCACACATATCTACTCACTCCACTGTCAAAACATAACCTAAGAGACCGTCGCTCCTCACCAGGCCGATCAGCTCTCTCTGGTGCAAGCTGCCTCCGCCTCTTGCCCCGGTCAACGCCGTGCCTGGTGGCTGACGGGTCTCCCTGCCGCCACCTGCCCCACCGCAGTCTGTTCTCAACCCGAGAGCCGTGACGCTCTTTTACAATGTACGTTATGTCACCTTTAGATGCCATACCGAACAGCTTCTCATCTCACTAAGATATAACCAGGGTCCGAGTGGACTAAAGCAGGAGAGCTGGCCTTGGACCTCATGCCCGCTCTCTCCCTCTGAATGCCGTGCCAGCTTCCGCACGAGCTCTGCCCCCCTCGTGCCTCTGCACAAAGGTACCTCTCGGAGAGGTGTGCACACCTGCCCCAGACAAACCCCTGGCTCCCTGCCCTGGAGTTTATCCGTTTCCACCCAGGCAGGGATCTTTGCCAGTCAAGTTTACGACAAGAGCCTCAGTGCATGGCACACAGTAGCCGCTCAAATGTTTATTAAATTAACGAATCCCAACACATTACGAGAATGTATGGAGAGCACAGTCGTAACTTTTTAAAAAGTAACAAGTACGTACAAACACTCTGACCAAGCCAGAAGTGTTCTAAATATAGTCTTGACGCTTCAGTGGAAAAAAGCTTTTGAGATGTTGTTCCCTTCTTTCATAGTAAAATTTTAGTTTCGTGAACTGTTGCTACAGGAAAAAGACAAGCGTTCTTGGCGCCTTGGCCGGTCAGCTTGCTAAATGCTACGGAGGATCATGGGCACGGCTGGCATGTTAACCCAGGTGACATGTGGAAGTCACAGACAAGATCTTCCCCCTTGCTACCCTGGGGCCCTGCTGGGGACCCCGCCGGCACCCCCATGCCCCGGGGCGGGTGAGACACACAGGGGTTCCGCCCCACGCTGCTGGGCCTCTGGGCCAACACACAGGCACACGTGTGCCTTATTCTGCACAACCTCCCCGAGCGAGCTCATCAGTGGCGGGAAGGACACGCCAATACTTGAGACAACACCTTCTCCCTCACACACAGGAGGCAGAGAACGAAGCAAACACAACCTTCCAGAGTCCGTGTCGACACCTCCTACGTTACCTAACTTTACCAAGACTTTACCAGTTCTTACCAACAGACCCACGGAGAGGTCTCTGGATGTAAGTAACACACCAAATTTCATTCATAACAAAACTCCCAACATAAACACAGAAGCAATCTACGAGTCTACTGTGCATATACTTCGGTGTGATGGGGCCAAAAGATTAAAGTACTTCACGGACCTCGGAGACAGGGTAGTTAGAAAGCCACCCAGGAGCGGGAGGAGCTCGGGGCTGGCACAGCTTTTCCTACAGGAGTGAGCAGGACCTCAGGCCCACAGCCAGCGGCACAGGGAAGCGTCTGGTGCGCTAATCAACGAATCCTCGCTGTGACTAGGAAAATAAGAACAGGCCAGGGCAATACGACAATATTTTAACCCAAGCATTTGGTGTGAACTGCAGATGGGCTGAAGTCCTAGGCAACACCTAAAATGATTCCCAGGGAGACATCTGAGCCATGGTAAAACCAACTAGGTCAAGGCATCAAGACAGCGTCTCTAATCTATCGATTTGGGGGAGCGGACAGGGAATAAGCCATCTGTTATTAGTCAACTGCCTATTTTAGGAATGAATGTGTCCGAGATGCCTCTACTTAGACCTTGTACTGCGTTACATGGGGAAGTGAGCACTCTTTCTGCAGGACATTTTCCCAAGGGCAAGACCCACTGTGTTTACCAAGCTGGGTTTATGATAATGTGCCCTGGAACATGGTACCCAACCCTCCTAGGATATAACCTGAAGCTTTCTGGGCACAAACACGGAGAGCCCAGAGGCCGCAGGAAGTCTCGCTGGTGGCCTAGAATGCACAGGCACCCTTAGGAACCGGGAACCTACGTATCCCTAAAATGACTACAAAGCAAAATTCCCCACTGAAAGGACTTAAAACTGAAGGGAGGTGGTATTTAAGTCCTGGGCACGTGGGATCACGGAACTGAAGAGGTTTTGAGACATCAGCCCGAAAGTTCTCACGGACAACAGACAACAAAATTACAGAGTGGGGCTAAATCAACACGGGATATGAGCGACATCAACAAGGCTCTAGAAGTCTCACCGCTTTTGGCCAAAGAGAACTAAGCTGCTATTAGTGACAGGTGGGCCCAGGATAATCTTCCCTTCCACCCAGGTGTAAAGTCTGGACGTCAGACGTGTCTGACCCAAAAGGGCTGTACGTGAATTCTGCACTGCTTGTATACGCCCCTTCACGTAGACACACAGAACATTTACACGGAGTCACAGCCCAGGTTACTGACAGCACCATGCAAAGCAGCTGAGTGCTGTCTGAACCGCAAAGAAGGCTGTCTTTATACAGACCTGCTCACACGAGAAATCTGTTTCAATTACCAAAGACAAAGAACATGTTTTAAAAACCGCTGATAACAGCAAGTTTTACTGGACACTTTTGAAGTCTACAACCCTTTGAAGGAACACCTTTAAAGAAGTCTCCCAAAGTCACAATATTCCTAAACATTCCTTTATAAATAAGAAATATGACAACACCCCTTCAAGGAGACCACACTGCCCGCAACATTAAAAAAGAATCGAGATGGGGCTTCTACTAAATTAAATGGTTCAATTTAACAGTGCCAGAGAACAATCTCACCCTACAATAAAACCTTGATTACCCACAATTTTAAGCAATCTGATTGGGGAAGAAAGCCATCAATCCACCGTAGGTGGTTATGTTCATCAAAAATTACGTAAGTCTTCCTTGATGACTCAGGGCTGTCAAAGTGGAGGTCAGTCTCTCTGCTGGGCTATGATGCACTGAGACACTGAGGCCATCGGACGTATTTTAATTAAATGGCCTCACACAGCTCCCCTTAGTGATCTCTTAACTTCACAATCTTCCAACTCCTACTGATTCTATCATTATACCCATCCTTAACAAGCCATTACCCAACCAATCTGTGAAGAGTCTGAAAAAAGATAACCAAATTTGTTAGACAATCTACCAAATAGAAGGCAACAGCCCTTTGGGAGAGTAACACAGGATGACCTGGTGGCCGCTCTGTAGCTGCCACTTCTGTTTCCGCTCTGAGCCCTTCTGTTTCTCTCCTGTTTCTAAACTCTGCTGTGAACTGATAAGGCTGTCAGGGACCTGACCGCCTAACAGCCAAGGCGTTAGAATGTATTAGAAGCAGCTGCTGAATTTCAAACATAGAATTAAATGCCCGACACATCTACTTCTGTGTAGAGTTAAGGCCACCACCTCAATTATCAGCTGGCATGTGCTTACAAAAGGAAATGCTTTCCTTATCTTTAAAACCAAAAGCAATACTTACCTTCAATCTCAATGCATTAAAAAAACAAAGAATACATTCCAAAGTCCAATATAATTTTTAAAAATATTATCAATGCCATTATTCCCTGGCTAATGGTTCTAATGTGTTAGTTCCAAAGTCATCTACAAAATTCTCCCCCGCCCCACAGTGGGAATAATCTAAAAAGAGGGTAAACTCAACTCAGTAATATTAGAAAATATCCAAAGGCTTCCTGAGGCTTCTAACCACCCTGGCTTATCTGAGGCATAAGGCGACACACCCGACAGAGAAGGCGGGCTAGCAGCGGTTCTGTTGAGGCACTGAGGGAAATGGGGGTGGGGGTGGGGAACGCAGAGGTCGGTGGCCTCGCTGTCCCCTCTGGTCACCGCAGGCAGGAATTAGGAACTGACGAGACAAGCTGTCAAGAATATGGTGAACACTGACCTCTCTTCCTTGGTAAAGAAACATGAACTTATCCTTGGCCCCAAATTACCGAGACAAATGAAAGATCTTTCTTTCATCTCTTTCTGAGCAAGTGGGCAAAGGCCGAGAGCACTGGAGTCACAGAAACGTGACCCGGTAAAACCTACTAGATCTACCGTGTTCCTCTTGTTAGTTTCTCCCAAGGAGCTTGCGCAGAACGCCTCCCATCGCTCCCTGACTGTATCTGGAAGACCTTCGGAGGGAGAGAAAGAAAGAGGCATGGTCACTCCAGGGGCCTCAAACACAGACGCACAAAACAAACAGGAAACAGGGGGTGCACCACCCGCTCGGCTCATCGAAGGCAGATGTGCCCCATCATCTGAGCACCCGCCTCTTGGAGAAACAGAGTTATTAGGCCTTGTGGCCTGGACGTCAGTAATTTCAGGAACCAGAGCCACCCCCTCCAAAAGGTCTCTGCTTGATGCCAAGGGTGCTACGCAGCTCTGTGAATTTAACAAGTTTTAAAAACGGTAAACACTGAATCTGGAAAGCGTGTGCCCAGCGCACTTCAGAGAGAACAGTGGGTCTTTTAAGGCAGGAGGAAAAATTGTGTTTCCACGTCGTTCAAGTTTAGGAAATGCTGTAGCACAAGCTCCCGCACACCCGTCAGATGCGGTGATGGCTCCTGGAGCCTGGTTCGGCTGCTCAAATTATTCCAACACAGTGTTTCCTAAATGCTTGTGCCCACAGGCCACCACGGCAACACAGACACAGCAGTGAGACTCCACCTTCTAGAGGAATTTTAAAGAAAAGGGCACACAGATACTTCTTCCGAGAAAAGGGAACTACGGCTATAATCTTGGAACCCTGACTAGAGCTGTCGTCTGACCCTTCCGGTTCCAACAGATGTGTGTGTGCCCCTCGCATACCCCGTGATGAGCAGCTCCGGGAAAACAAAGACTGAGCCACAGGACGTAATCACGCCCATGGCCACCTCTCCAGGTGAGCACACAACCTGGGACGGCCCCGCTTGGACCTGTCTCGGGGAGCAAAGTTACAGGGGGGCAAAGCCCCAACTGATCCCACGGCCTAGAACAGCTGTTTCAGTGCACGTTCGACAGGGAACAGCCCCTTGAACACAGACATTCTTAAAAGACAAACCAGATAGACTGGGAAACAATTTCTAGTGTTCAGCAAGTTGAGTTTGGATGAATTCAGAACTACAGGGGTTGGAGATTTTCACACTCCTGGAGTTAAGTCGCAGGACCAGTCCACGCCCCGGAGTCCACAGAGCTCCTGGGCCCTCGGTGTAGAGGGGACGGACTCGTGGCCTGGGCGCCAGTGTAAAAGGCACCTGCAGCTTCTTGCCAGTAACCTCGCCTGGTAAATTTCAATGCTGGTACAGAGAGCATCTTTTAGAGTCCGCCAGCCCTCCTCTTAGGAAGAGAGACGGAAAACATGTGGATAAATGCTGTAATACCCCAGCTGAAGGAACTCAATCCACAGGCTATATACACAGGGGCCTTCAAACGTAAATAAAAAGAGCGATCCCAGCTCGTGACATAGCGGCTGGCGATGGGACGCCAGACTTGGTGGGTATGGTGAGCGGGCTCCCTGAGAGCGAGAGTGGGTGCCTTGGCCGGGCTGCCAGTACTCACTCAAAGGACTGCAGAAATAAGGAGAGACACGGAGCAAGGAACTACACTCCTCAAACAACTTCACTCAGATCTCCAGATAATTCGCGCAATATAAGGGAACTCCACAGACTGCCATTAAAAACGTTACGAAAGTTTCCACTCAATTTACCCTTAAATCCTTCCTCCAATCCAACAAAAGTGTAATTAAAATTCCAAAAGCCACTTACCTTTGATAAGCTGCTGTACTAATGCACTGTTGGGGCCCTTGTCAGTACTGTGCACGATACAGTTAGCTATCCTTGTCAGGTGTCCCATGTAGCCGTGCCGTCTGCCTCCCTCGGCCCTGACAAGGGGGAGAGGACAAATCCTCAGACTCCCGACCGGAGGGAGTCGTGAGACAGCCTGGTAAGCACAGCGGGTTGGAGTGATCATTCTAAAAACGGAGGCCCTGAAGCTGGGGATGGACGGTCACCAGGTCAGGCCAGGGTGGGGAGGGGCAGAGGCGGTCCGCTCAAGGATCACACGGTGGCCACACTCATCAAGGTCCGTTCAATATACAAACCAATCATTAACCTTCGATCATCTTAAAAAAAAAAAAAAAAAAAAAAGCCCAAACATTCACTGACACCTCATATTTCTGTGACTTGGCTTTGGATCTTTCTGTGAACAGACTTTAAAAAGGCTGAAAGCACCTAAGGTGACAATCCTGCTGCTTCGTTTTCTGAGACATCACGTCTCCACTGCGTCTACTAACAGACATAATCGTCTACCAACGGCACTTCTCGGGTTAAAAGAGCAGCCGATCTTAAGGATCTGGCCGAGGCGAGGGGCGCTCGGCTGGTCTCGGGCCCACACGGCACCTGGAACCCGGGTACAGAAACCACCCCCGTTGCTCTCCCCCGTTTAGGGCCTACCCTTCCTAACCAGGACCCACCGTTACCAAATCCGTCCATGTCGATACACTTCTCACATCGCTGTGATTCTCTGCCTGTTTACAAAGGGTCAGGACTTAGATTTTTGCTTACAGGGAGAATCTTTCAGGGGCCACTAAAAAAGCCATACTGCGCTTGAAGGCTTTTCTGAGAAAGAGGGTATCTGCTAAGAATCTTAAAGGGTCTGGAAACAGCTAAGGGTCAGAAGACAGAGTTGATCTCAAGTGAGTTGTTAAGAGCCTCTCCTGGCTTCACAGTAAGATCCCGAGACCCCGGTGTTCCTCACAGGCAGCTTCCCGGTCAGACCCCGTGCGGTGCTCCCACGAGCTCCCGAGGGAGCTCAAACGCCCACCCGCTGGGGTTTTGCTCCAAGGCTCCTGATGTTCTTTTGGCTTCTGGGGCAAGGAAACGTTAGGAAAGCTCGTTCCGGAACCCCCAAGGTGGGGGGACTGTAACAGTCAAGCCTCTGAAGGATGGAGCTTAGGGGAAACAGCATACCCGACACCTCTGCACTGGCGATGAAGAGGCTGAGAACAAGGGAGGTTGGGGAGGGCACTAAGCTGCTAACGTGGGGCCAAACACAGACCCAGAGAGGCTGATCTGGCCAGACACAGCACCCCCACAGGAGCTCCTGGAGTGGAAGACTGGACCCGAGGCCCACCAAGACGAGCCTCGGACGAAATGCAGGTTTTCCAGAGTCCAGTCACAGCTCTATCAGTGCCAGTGAGCACTTCCGGAAACACCAAGCCCGACAAAATAAAGCTGACCCCTCCCTTTAGTTCCTAGCTCTCCCACAGGCCGCAAGAGGAGTCTGAGCAGAGACACAGAGCAAGAAGCCTCCCGGCACGGGCTCAAGCACGAAGGCGCACGGGACGGCCTTCTGGGCTGATGGAAACGCTCCATGCCTCGAGCGCAGCGCTCCCGCCACCGCACGTGTTCGTCAGAGCTCCTAGAAATGCACGCCCAGAAAGGATGGAGTCCCACCTTACAAGAATTATACCTCAATGCACCTGACTTAAAAGCAAACGCAAGAAGTGGGCCCTGAGAGGGTCTTCCACGCACGCCCTGCGACCGGCCTCCTGTGAGATGGCGCCAAAGCCCCCAGGGCCCGAGGGAGGAAGCGGGGTGTGCGGCAAAGCGCCTGACGCGTGTCAGCCATCACTTCAGGTAATCGTGCCCGTCAGCTGACGGAGATTTTCTGAACACAAAACGCTAGGGCAGTCGCCGTCCCCTCTTCAGTCAGGAAGTGCCCTTCTCCGTGGCAAGAACACAGGGTGACCTGAACTTGAAGCATCATCGGGGAGGCCTTGACTTGAGGACTTTTTTTCTTTCCTACTGTCAGTGGAACAGCTATTCAAAAAGGTCCCGGAAGTTTCAAAGGCAGCTAAACCCTGGGTTCCCCTCAAGAGAGCTAGAAAGACAGGGGGGATCTAAAAATAAATGGCTACAATGAAATAATCTGGAGAGAGCCATTTGTAACTGGAAGCTGGTCTGTACCTCGTAGTTACTCTCACTGTTCTCTCAGGCAAGGGAGGGTGTTTTCTTCAAGCTAAAAATCAGACAGATTTCCTCTCAGAAAACGGCTTACTTACTGTTTCTTCTCATTCATTTCCCAGGCGTCAAGTATTCGTTCTATTAACTGACATTTTTGAAAAAGCTGAATAAAAAGGAATATTCCAGTTAACATTTATGTAAATAATGTCAAAGCATCAAAGTTCTAAAGTGAAACAGAACCCTACTCAAATAGAACGGTGACATGTTATCACCCAGCAAGCTGTGAATTACCGGCTAACTCCTCTGCAACGTGGTAACAGATTCACGCAAGGCCCTCAGACAAACGCTACGGGGATCGAGACGGGAGCCAGGCCTCCAGCACTGTAGCTGCTGGGGAACAGCGACACTGCGGGTGCCGCTCCACTGAGTAGCTGACCTAAAGCAAAGCCAGGTTTCATGAGCCATGAAAACTGGCTAATAAATTCAAAAGAATACGGCAGATTACACCCTGGCAAAAATCTCTCAGAATCCGCAGCAATCCCTGTGCTTTTGAAGCCCGGGTCACGCTCGCTTCCGCACCCGTTGCCATCGCTGTCGGGATGCGCGATGCAGTTGCACCCAAGGTCATGGTCTTTCCCTTCGACCTGGTTGAGCCAGCTTCTCCCAAGTCCCCGGTTTGCGAGTAACCCAGCGTGAGCTAGAAAACTTCGTACAACCACAGAACTTCGGAGCAAGAAGAAATCTGAAGACTGACTTAGTAAAATCACCTCGTAGTTAACAAAAGGAAGCAGGGCCACAGAAACGTTTCGCTCGTTACTGCACGCAGCCCGCTCCTGCCAACCTTCATTCATGTATTTAGCCTACAAATTAAAACCGGCAAGCCGGGGCGCCTGTGTGGCTCAGTCCGTCGACTCCTGCTTTTGGCTCAGGTCAGGATCTCACGGTTCAAGAGTTTGAGCCCCGAGTCAGGCTCGGCGTTGGCAGCATAGAGCCTGCTTGGGATTCTCTCCCTCCCCCTTCTCTCTGCCGCTTCCCTGCTTGCACACTCTCTCAAAACAAGTAAGCACACTTAAAAAATTTAAAACGCTGGTCAAACGCTTTCTGCAGACTTTAAAACAAGAGAGTTAACTATCTGGACTCTGAAATTACCTCCCTGCCCTTCGACTAATTCACTTCACACTTATCAGGAGCAGCAGAAAAGAGACACCAGTAAGCTTACGTGTTTCAGTAACAAATTGTCACCGGCGGAGTCTTGATCGGTAATGGTGTTATTTTCTGTATTTTCAAAAGGACTTGCGAGAATCAGTGCGATACAAATTTCCACTTGAGTATGTAAAAAGTTATTCCATGTATATTTGAAGAACATGTCCTACAAAAAAGAAAAAGCAATGCTTGCTTTTATTCGGTTGCCTCAATGTTGAAAGCCACTACTCTAACACACTTCCCAAAGAGTGACTTAATAAAGTGGAAATGATATGTTCTTAGTTCAACAGGACTATTTAAAAGGAAAACAAGTTTACTTTAAAGGGCTTGAAATGCCACTACGTACACTGAAGAGCATGATACCTGCTCATTCAACATGCCAGCAATTGCATGGAATCTAGCAGAAAACAACAAGGAACATAGGAAAACAACAGTAAGCTTCTGAAAGAGAAGATCTTTTTACATTTTCAAGGTAACTAATACAGGCATTAAGTTCAGTAAGCGTCCGATAACTTTTAAAGAAATGTTTAAGAATTTTATTTTGAGTCAACAAACCTGTACTGATGGCTTTTGTGCAGGGCACAGTGCTAGAGGCCATACAGGAGACAGGGACAGACAAAAAGATGGTCTCCAATCTCAGGGTGCTCACACCTTAACAAAGAATAAGCACTCAGGCATTTGAAACTCATGGAACTATTAGCGAATGGAGTAAAACAAGAGAGCTCTGGGAAGCAGTGACGTGCGGACCTCCAGAAAGCACATGGGTTTCCCAGATTGCTCGAAAAGCTGACAGTATCACAAAAAGGAAAGACAATTCCTACAAACACAAAATCCATCATGTATACATATATTCAGGACATGCTTTGAGTCTGGTTACCTCAACTCAAAACCAGGTAACGATTCATGACCCATTTAGGAGTTTTATCAAATTTGCTGTCCTTCAAAAGTAGTTGGGTACTCACTATCAGTAAGATCAGAGGCTAGTGACTGACGACTTCAGGGACAGGAGTAGAAACTTATGTTGCTATAATTTTATACACCAGCCAGAGGGTAGGGCAAAAACTGTCCCCAGACAGCAATGGTTGTTATTTCACCAAAGAGACTGTAGTTCTGTAACGTTTTATCCACTCCAACATGTTCCTCCTCTCTATTCCTACACTGTCGTCATTTTACCCAAAGCTGAAACGCAGCTAAAAATATCTTAGTGACATCAGGTGGCATTAACAGTGTGGCTGATAAAGCCCACGTCAGTTTGAAACTGGATGTGAATTCAAATCTTGGTTCCACCACTTATTAGCCATAGAATGTGTCCCGTCTCTGGGCAAGATGTGAAAAGCCGACCCTCTCTCTCGCACAGGCATTTATACCCAGCATCACATGAGAAATGGAAGGAAGTGCAAAGAGTGTGCAAAAAGCCCAAACTTCCCCTTGTGTACGGCAAGGCCAGATGGCTCATGAAACCCGCGAAGTGTTAACCCCGTGCCTTCTATGCCCTGGGGTGGCAGGGGCACCAGAGCTGGGCCTGGAGATTCTAAGCACAAACCTTGGAACTGGGGAACCTGAGGGTCAAGGGAGTCCAGATGATTCCTGGGCTCTCCCTTTCCCCTTCCACCAACCACAGACTATAGTTGTATCAGGGAAGAATCTGGACTCAACTTAAAAGACCGCATATCTGTCAGGGGAGAGAAGATGAACACTTGTCCCTTTGCTAATTACAAACGGAACACGGTGCTGTAACCAGCAGTCATTTCTAGCTAACAGCTCCCCCGAGGGACAGGACTGCTCAACCACCTGTGCCAGACTGAGATTCTGGAGGGAAAGTGGGTCTTAATCATCTATGAAATCTCTAATATACGTCTTTACATGCAGCAATAATAAATACCGAAAACTTAAAAACTGACGATAAACTCAAGGCAAAAACTACATAAAAGACCGTTTGTGCTCAGAACCAGGAAGTCACTGACAGACTGTAGATGCGTGAGGTTTTTCACTTGTGCGAGTTGTAGGTCTACAAAACATCAAGGGCAAATTAAATGACCTTTTGGGGGAAATCTTACCAATATGACCCCGACGCTATTCAGCTCCATAAGGTCCCCATTGATACTGCTGGTATTTGTCTGCAGGAGGCTGGATATCAACCTGATCACATTCAGTCGGGTGTTGCCCACGGGAGGGTCCAGCACACCCCACGTAGTTTTCATCACGCTTTTCTGAGGACGAAAAAGCTTTCCAATTAAATCCAGCTCAGTAAACAAGCAAAAGGGTGGAGGGGTACGGGCGAATATGCACGCCACGTAAACTCCCCCTGCAAACACTGGGGCCTGAATCCTCCATCTGACGGAAAACCCAAAGCCACTTTTGCCATCTTGAAGATACGATGAAATAACCAAGAGGGGGGGGGAAATCGAGTCATTTCCCTGGAGTGTACACTTTTTAAGTAAGAAACTGAGTATCCCCCTGCTTCGACAACGCAAAGTGCCGCAGGAAGACCGCAGAACGCTACACTCAGGGGGAAAAAGGTGAGACATTCCAAACCTGGCCGGAAATCTCGAAACTAAGACATGTGACAGGTGGTTTTGGAACACAGTCCCCAATCTTTGCAAAATCCGAGAACGAGGCAAGCTCAAAAGCTGTCCCTGGGTCACAACCTTGAAAGAGGATCAACTTCGAACCTGTACCTGCCCATAAAAGGGAGTCTCTACACTTTGAATCACAAGAGACAGACACAGGACACTTGGGACTTTCACGAACCCCCCAGGAAAGGGTGGCGAATCCTCAGCCGGCAGTGAGGCCGCCCTTTCCCCACGTCCCGCGCCGCGCCTCACACCCCCCTGCTCCTCTCAAGGCTGCGGGGAACTAGAAGCTTCAGCCTCTTCCTCCAGCTGAGGTAGCTCTAAGTAACGACACGTTAAAACCTTCAAGGGTCTAACTCACGCCGCATCCTCTAGTAAAACCACGTACAAACTGACCTCCCAGACTCCTAGCAGTGACAGAGCGGAAGTCCAAACGGGAGACCGCCTTGCTTCTGCACCAGGGCCAAGAAGCAGAGTGTGAGAGTCCACATGACACGCTGCCTTCCTGTCCATGCAGAGAGGAGACAGGCAGGCCAGCAAAGACGCGGGTGGGGAACTTCCTCATACGTCCTCCTTCCCCCACCGCCCATTCCCACCTGGAATATTCTCTCTGCTTCTCCTAAATCAATCCCTTCTTTTTCTTTCCTGACTCTGTTTCTTCCCTACGTGTGCCACGGAGGGACGCTGCTGGCCGGAATGGTTAAACAGGGGCACAGGCGCTTTCCCCGAGGGTGAACGCCGAGCACTCTGGCCCGCTCCCAGCGCTGGCCGGACGCGTAAGACACGACACGGGCAGGGACCCTGCCTGCTAAGTGGTGGCATCAGCCGTCTGAAGAGACCGTCTGGAAGCTGAACCGGACTCCCTGCGTCGTGGACGTAAACAATCGTGTTCGCCTCCACAAAACGCCGAAATACACAGAAAGCACCTAATGCAGAAGGGAGAAAGTAGCGCCTTCGGATTCCCAGGGCCTGGCACGGCAGATGCCACAAGACACGCATGACGGCTAGGCCGCCGGGTGCGGTGACACAGGGCAGCAGGAGAAAGGGAAGCGGCAGCGCTGGGGTGGGCAGGGGACCTCCCGGACCGGCCTCTCCCACAGAGATTCCCAAAGGAAGAGCCTCTGACCCTCACCTAGTTCTCTGCTGCGGGAGAACAGCACTCGTGGCCCACAGACGGCTCTCCTCCACCGGGCCTCGGGGCGTGTGACTCGTGCTCTCAGCGGACCGCCTGAGTGAAGTCCCTGCTGGCTTAGCACGCGGAGGCCCCCAGCGGAAAAACGAGCGGAGCCACGCTGCGCCGAGCACTCCTCAAATAAGACATCTACCCATCAGACTGATACGCCACTCCAGCTCGGGTTAAGGCAACTCAGCCTCAACGATGAGTTCCTAAAAGACGAACTCAACCTCAAAGCTGGGAGAATGACAGGCCACAAGGACAAAAACGCCCCCAGAATTTATAGAAAAAAAGCACAAAAAGCTGAGTATCCTAAGTAGATAAATACTCTGCTTCATTTCAATTCTACCCCATCCACCAGTGTAGACACTACATATAGACAGACAAAAGCTGTAACTCGCTTAAAACTGAAACCTCGCTTAACAGCAGTACAGACGATCGGAAGGGCTAGCTCGTGTGTGCTGTTCACAGCCGGTTCCATTTCCCACAAGGTTCATGTGCTTTCCAAGCACTATTTAAACCAAGTCACTGACCCGGCCAGCCGTGATGAAGATAGCTGCCCTACCTTGGGTGGCTCAAGCAGGAGTTCATGAAAAGATCCAAGTCTTCCTCGGATAGCTTCTAGAACACTCTTGTTGACCGAACAAGCTGAGTGACTCATGCCTGGTGGGCAGATCTCTATATGGCCTTCAAATCTTGAAACAAAGCAAGGTGATTTTGTTACAATTTCAGAACAAATCAATTAAGGTGCTCCCTATCAGTATGTAGGTAGATACAGAATAGCTATACAAATATGATTATATCAACGTTTCTGGAAGGATGCGAAGAAGGTGTAATAAAACCTCTCCGGGGACAGCAACGTGATCGGAAATCCAATGGCCTACAGTTGTCAGGAGAGAAACCACATGCGATTTCCTCCCATTCCCCCACACCTTCCAGCTCCGTATACCTATAATCCTAATAGCAGGTCTCTACCAGGAAATCTGGGAAACAAAAGGAGATCAGGTCCCTGAATTATAGGCCATACCATACCGTGTGCCATTTTGGGATACTGCTGATCACCAGGCCTGCGTCGGTCCCATTAGTTTTTCTTAGGTAGCCAACACTGTTTCCGACTTACAAAGCCTAAGTTACTCGTGTACGTGAAGCTCAAACTACACTCATTACAGGAGAGGCTAACCAACGAGTAGAATGAGCCATCGGAATCTCAATCGGTGTTAGTGAGCACATGGGAAAAGGGGTCCCCAAGGACACCAGGAGGGGAAGGGCCTAAAAACGTGGGCATGAATTTCAAATGACAGGACAGACCTGGAAGTGGTGTGTCAGTAGTGTGACGTCAGCTGGACATCAGTGCAAACTGGTGGTTGACCACGAAGCTGCCGAGCCCCAGCCCTGGTTTTTCACTCCCCGGTTGTGCGTGCTACTGTGGACACTGGGAGCCTCTGCAGTGTCTCCCCCAGGCCTGCCGTGAGGGTCGCGCTCGCGCAGAGGACCGAGGATGCCGCCTGGCGCACAGCTAGCACCCGGAGAGCAGCCTCGCTGTCATCTGAAAGCCTTCCACACACGTACGCGCTTTCTAACTCAAGAGCTGCTGTAACGGCATTTAGCCATTTTCCAGTCTGAGGACACTTTGGGTGGTTTACGGTTTTGTGTGATTATGAATAAAGGTGACGCAAACCCTCACAATTTTGTGTCGCACAGTTTTCATTTTACTTGGGTAAACATCTAAGACATTGCTGGATGGTACAACAAATGTCTGTTTAACTCTGGAAAAACTGCCAAACGTTTTCAGAAACCGGTCGTCTGACTTTGCATTCCCAAGAGTAATGTGTGAGCCCTCCAGGTGGCTCTCCACTGTCACAAGCATGGAGTACTGTCTATTTTGTGGTCTGGCTTAGCTGTGTAGGAGGCTGAAAGGTGGCCTCCCAAAAGATAGGTCTACACCCTATTCCCCAGGGCCTGTGAATGTTACCTTATTTGAATGTAATCAATTAAGGATCCTGAGAGGAGATTAGATTATCCGGATAGCCCCTAAATGACATTCCGGGTGTCCTTATAAAGGACACAATGGGGCACCTGGGTGGCTCGGTCAGTTGGGCATCCGACTTCACCTCAGGTCATGATCTCACGGCTTATGAGTTCGGGCCCCGCGTCGGACTCTGGGCTGACGGCTCGGAGCCTGGAGCCTGCTTCGAGATCTGTCTCCCTCTCTCTCTGCCCCTCCCCTGCTCACGTCCTGTCTCTGTCTCTCAAAAAAAATAAACAAATGTTTAAACAAAAAATTTTTTAAAGAGACACAATGGCACACAGAGAAGGGGATGTGAAGCTGAAGGAGGCAGGTGACCACAAGCCCAAAGGTGCCAACAGCCACTGGAAGGTGGAAGAGGCTAAGGAGGAGTCTCGGCTAGTGTCCCTGGATGCAGTGCGGCACTGCTGACACCCTGAACTTGGGCTTCCAGCATTCATTGGGACGCAGTGGTGTCTGCTGTTTTAAGCCCGTTTGTGGCTTTGTTACAACAGTTTGTTACCGCAGACACAGGAAACAAATACAATTTGTTCAAAAGGTACGTAATGGTATTTCAATGTGGTTTTAACTTGAATTTCAGTACTGACAAATGATGGGCATTTTTACATTTATTTGCTACACAAATATATTTTATTCATTAAGTGTCTGCTCAAATCTTTTGATCTTAAGAAACTGGACTGTTTTTCTTATTACTGAAGTTTTGAATATTCGTTATATAGCTGGATATAGTTCTTGCTCAGGCACATGATTTGTAAATATTCTTTGACAGTGTGTGGCCTGTCTTTTTATTTCCTAAGTAGGCTCTACACCCAGCATGGAGCCCGACACGGGGCTCCAACTCACAACCCTGAGGTCGCTTGTTGATTTCTACAAACACTGCTGCTTGGATTTTGATTGGAACTACATGGGCACTTCAGATCAGATCAGTCTGGGGAGAGCTGACATCTCAACAATACTGAGTTTTCTAATCCATGAACACAGTATCTCTTTCCATTTAGATTGTCTTTGATTTCATCAATATGGAATGGTTTTCAGCATTAAATCCTACACACACTTTATAAACAGGTATACATTTAAGTACTTTCTTTTTTCTATGTAAATATTTCATAAAAATTCCAAATTCCAGTTGTTTGTTGCCATGAGAAAGAAATCCAACTAATTTTTGAATACTGACCTGATGATGTCTTGCAATTACACTAAATTTATTTGTTAGTCCTCGGAGGGGTAGTTTCGGGGTTTGTTTGTTTTGTTGTTTTTGTTTTTTCTTGTATTCTTTCGTATTCTCTGTGAAGACAGTCCTGGCATCTGCACACTGATTCAGTTTATACCTTCCTTTCCAATCTGGATGCCATTTCTTTCTTTCCTGCCTTACTACACTGGCTGGGACTCAGGAGGCTGAATACGACTGGTAATGAATATCCTTGCCACGTTCCTTGATGTCAGGGGCTTATCATTTCAGTCTCTGGCCATTAAGAATGGTATCGGCTACAGATTTTGTTTTAAGGGGGCCTTATCAGTTTCCAAGGTCCTTTCTATTACTAATATATTGAGAGGTTTTTATCATAAAGGAATTTATTGAGATAACTACATGGTTTTTCTTCTTTTATCTGTTAGTATCTCTGTTTGCTTTTTTATTAAGACTTTATTCTCACAGTTTTAAGTTCACAGCAAAGTGGAGGGGAAAGTACAGGGACAGTCCATGTGCCCTCTACCCCCTTATGTGCAAGCCTCCCCCATTATCAGCATCCCTACTCCCAGAGTGGTATATCCATTTCGATCAATGAACCTACACTGACACAACATAATCACCACAGGTCTTGCGTTTACCATCACAGTTCGTTCTTGGTGTTGTGCATTCCAGGGATTTACATAAATACATAATGACACATATCCGTCATGATGGCATCACACTATTTTCACTGCCCCGAGAGTCCCCGGCACTCTACCCACCCATCCGTCTCTCCACCGCCAACCCCTGATCTGTTGTCTCCACAGCTCTGCCTTTTCCCGAATGTCATATGGCTGGAATCATACAGTATGTAGACTTTGCCTTGGCTCCCTTCACTTAGTAACATTTAAGGTTCTTTCATGTCTTTTCGAGGCTTGACAGCTCATTCTTTTTAGCACTGGGTAATATCTGTTTGGTTATACCGCTGTTTATTTATCCGCTCGTCTACTGAAGGGCATCTTGGTTGCTTCCAAGTTTTGACAAGTGTGGATAAAGCTGCCATAAACATCCGTGTGCAGGTCTGTGTGTGAACATCAGTTTTCAACTCCTTTGGGTAAATACCATAATTGCTGGATTATATTTAGTTTCGTAAGAAACTGTCAAACTGTCTTCTGCAGTGGCTGTATCATTTTGTGTTCCCACCAGCCACAAATAAGAGTTCCTATCGCTCTACCATTTTGTCTGCATTTGGTCATTATCACTGATTATATATATATATATGTATGTATGTATGTATGTATGTGTGTGTGTACACACACACACACACACACACACACACACACATTTTGCGAGAGAGAGTGCATGAACGGAGGGGAGGGGAGGAGAATATAGTATCTCAAGCAGGCTTCACATTCAGCACAGAGTCCAATGTGGGGCTCAATCCCATGACCCTGGGATCGTGACCTGAGCCGAAATCAAGAGTTGGATGCTCAACTGACTGAGCCCCCCAAGCACCCCACACTGATTGATTTTTGAAGGATGAATGAGCCTTGTGTTCCCAAGATAAGCGTAGTTGGTTATGACATGTTATCTTTTTAATATATTGCTGTATTTAATTTGCTAGTATTTTCTTAAGGAACTCGACATCTAAGTTCTTGTGGAATCTTGTTAGTTTTTCTTTTCGCCTAGTTTCAAAGTAAGGATGGCCTCATAAAATGAGCTGGAAAATGTCCTTTCCCCCGTATTTTTGTAGAGTCCTTAGATCTTTGGTGGAACTCAGCAGGGGAGCGAATCTGGGCCAGGAATTTTCTTTGCCGGAAGCTTTTAAATAGGAATGAAACTTCTTCAAAAGATCGAAGATCATCATGCTAGCTATTACCTTCCAGAGTGAGCTCTGGTGGTACTTCCTTAAGAAAGCTGTCCGCGGCCTTTAAACTGTTGGAACTGTTTGCCAAGAGTTCACAGTGTTCTGTTACTCTTCTAATGTCTGTGGGGAAGGCAGTTATGTCCCCTCTTTTACTCCTGTGATTTATAATATGTATCTTTTCTACATTTTCTTAATCTGACCACAGATGTATTCATTTCATCAATCTTTTTAAAGAAAGGGCTTTTAAGTTTCACTGGTTCTTTGCATTATTTCTCTCTTCTCAATCTCTTCGATTTCTGCTCTCATCTTTATTATTTCCTTCCTGCTTTGCTCTGGGCTTCATTTGCTCTTCCTTTACTAGTTTTTCTTTTTTTAAGCATTTACTTAAAATGAGAGAAAAAAGAGAGAGAGAGAGAGAGAGCGCGCGCGCGCTGGGGGGGCGGGGGGCAGACACAGAATCTGAAGCAGGCTCCAGGCTGTCAGCACAGAGCCCGACACGAGGCTCGAACCCACAAACCGTGAGACCGTGACCTGAGCCGAAGTCAGATGCTCAACCGACTGAGCCACCCAGGGGCCCCCTTCTTTTACTAGTTTCTTAAGGTAGTAGATCATTGGCACAAAACTTTGTCTTTTTTGTTTTTCTTGATGTAAACATTTAAGGGGTGCCCGGATGGCTCAGTCGACTAAGCGTCCGACTCTTGACTTCGGCTCAGGTCATGATCCCGGGGTTGTGGGATCAAGCCCCATGTTGGGCTCTGCATGGAGCGTGGAGTCTGCCTGAGATTCTCTCTCCCTCCCTCCCTCCTTCTCTGCCCTTCCCTGGCTAGTGCACATGCAAATGCTCTCTCCCTAAGAAAAAAGGGAGAGGGAGGGAA
>NW_024412786.1:4821097-4838636 GCF_014898765.1 Herpailurus yagouaroundi | reverse complement strand
GCGAGATCGTGACCTGGCTGAAGTCGGACGCTTAACCGACTGCGCCACCCAGGCGCCCCTGTACTTCCTAATTTTTACCTGACACGATGCTCCAGACTCCTCCTGCCCTACCTGTAGAACCAGCCACTTCTCCCAGGAGCCCCGGTTCCCTTCCCTGGAGACTGGTGTGAGGGACCGAGATCTGGCCACCGGTCCTTGTTCCCAGCGGCGGTTCACTCCTAGGCCCTTGCGGCTCACAAAGCAAGTCTTTTTGGTTCACCTCTTCACGGTCAGTGTGGGTGATTTCTAACGTCCTATAGACTCTTTCTTTGACTGCGTCCAACTTCACCAGTAAGCCCCAAGGCCTTCTTCATCTCTGCTGCGGGCCTCAGCTCCAGCACTGTCCGTGTGATGTTCTATCTCCGCTAAAGTCCCCTCACCTGCTTGTGCTTGTCCATTTTCCCCACAGGCCGTTGGCATACTAATCAGAGTTATTTTAAATTCCCTGGCAGACAGTTCCAGCATTTTTAAATCTCGGTCTGTTGACTACTCCTGCTCTTGAGTTTTCGGGGTTTTTTAATCTTGCTCATCTTATAATTTTTCGTGGAAAGGTGGGCAAGTCGCGTCGGGCAGTAAGTGTTTCTAGAACACACACCCCTTTCTCTCCAGGCCCTCAAGGCGGGGTTCACCTCCCCCTCCAGTCAGCGGCTGGCCTAGGTCTCGGTTCTGCTGCTGCCGTGACCTCAGCCCGCTCCAGACTTCAGGTGTGTGTCCCCTTACTTCGTGTTTACAGTTAGGGCTGGTTCGCCAAGGTCTTCCCCCCGTCACTCTTTAGCTCAGTCTTTGGAGGTTCTACCCTTTAAGCTTGCTCCTGTGCCCGCAGGGTCTCCTTCCACACTGGCCTCTCCTGCCCCATCAGCCCAGGGAACCGGGACTGCCGATGGGGAAAACGTTGTTTTGGTTTAGCCTGTCTCAGGCAGCTGACAGGTCCTTAGGTCTCACTGACCTCGCTTCAGTGTGAGGGGACCTCTAATGGTCGGGGCCGATAATGCGTCCCCGCCTGTCTTGTGGGCTAGAGGGTTTTTTGCGGTTCCTTCCGCCTACTGCAAATGGTCTCCAGCTGTGTCTTCGGGGCTAGAGCGTGTCCTTAGTAGCCAAAGAGCTTCGCTCAGCAGGAGAGAGGGCAGAGGAGGATCACGGAGGGGGATCGTGCATTCTGCCCAAAGGCCGCTGCTCTGGTTCCTCGCGCCCGGGGCAAAGCGGAGTGTTCTCTCGTCTGCCCGGCTCTGCCCGCCCCGGCCGCTGCCACCGCCACCGCGGCTCCCCGGGGAAGGGCCTGCAGGTGCACGCAAATTACCCTGTGCCTACAGCTCTGAGGTTTCTGGGCCCTCCTTGCCCCCTAGGGAGCTTCGGGACTGTCACAGCCTACTAGTCTACATTTATGGAAAACGTATCTGAACTATAATTTGTCACGATGAGAAACACTGTGAGTGCACCTCAGTTCCTTGGTGTAAGACAAGAACCGACATACATACTAACTTACCCCATCTCATGTCTTAAGTTTTATTAAAATAATCTAAAATTCATTGTTTTCCCCAACACGTGACTTATTCAATGATTCTTTCTTAAAAGTTAACCTTCACGTTCATGTTAATAATGCTCACCCCGCCCCCCCATCCATTTCATTTATCATCAATTTTACCAATATTATCCCTTCGAGTTCTTTATTCTAACTTATTTTCCGTTGGTTTCGGCAAAGTACAATCTTCACAAAATGTACCCCCTGAACAGAAACCAGATGGGCACACTGAGGTCACAGAGGCTTTAAAATGGCTCTCCCGCCCCCACACACCAGCAACGGCGCGTCAGGGTCGCAGTCCTGCCCTGCTTTCCGGTATCCAGTTACAATACCCACGGAAGATCTATTCACATGCACAGAGAACAGGCCTGGCAATCCGATCCGCTTTGTAGTTGACCCACGACTTCTTAGCCAGATACCTTCAGGATTTATCCTTTCTTCTTGGGATTCAGAAAGCTCATCAGGAAAAGGCTAGAATCTGAGCCCTCCCCCCCTAATATTTAATCTTGTTTAGTATTTGATAAACCTTTCTGATTTGAAGACAAGTTCCTCCTGGTCAGAACTTTCCTCCTTACTGGGGTATCTCCTCTGTCTGCTTTAGGCTGCACAGCGGTGTGGTTCTTCTCTTCTATACACAAAGATGCATCCTTGTTCTCAGAAGTAGCCTTCTCAAGGCAGGGCAGCTGGTCGAAGCCACCAACACCGCTTCAGGTGCTTCCAGACCATTTTCAGAGATGGTGCCACCACCGTGAGGCAGGACCAGCAGGATGACAGTCCCGCACCACTTGACTGACACCTGAAAAGTTGCCGGTTACGTGACTTGAAACAGAATTTACAGAAGACGCGGTGAAAGCTGCAGACGCAATCTCCAAATTACAAGGCATTTGAAGCAGGGTTGCCAGACTGCCCTTCCCCGACCGCTAACCAAGAACTCAACAGACCAGGACAAGAGATCAGGTATCTGGGAAGCAGAATGGCTGTCCTCACTACTTTGCTAGAAACCAAAATTACATCGTTAGAAACACATCCAGAAACCCTGGACGGCCAAGATTTTCATCTGCTGACGGCAGCCCTTTTCTGTCCTCTTGATGCCCTCTGGTTTACCAGATAAATCCAACAGCGAGTGAGAAAACACAAACTCTAATCTCTAAACCACATATTCCTGCAATGCTTACGGATACGTACCTCTTCTCATGCTCCAGGGAACCATCAGAAAACGCTGATGATCACTAAGCGAATTAGCCAGCAGTGGACATAAACTGTGAAGAATGACACGACGAACACAAATGGCTGGGCCGGGACACACACTTGGGGGAAGCACACCACATTTCTGGTTCTCACTTTGCTCAAATTTTGCCGTAAAGGCCTCAAGCCACCTGCCCATCCATTTTAAAACAGCCTCACCAACTGCAGTGGCCTCACATATGAAACCCCCAAAGGCTCAATGTGAAGCCTCAAGCTAGCACGAGGAGGAAAGAATCACAAGACAGAAAGTCCCTGAACCGCTGCGTGGAGGAGAGAGAGCTGCCCACTGACCAGGAGAACACCTCTTTTCCATTTTCATATTTAGGAAAGAAGCTTCTCCGCTGCGACGCATTTTATGACAGCACTTACAGCAGCGTTTTCATAACTGGTACAAATACCCAGACGCTGCCCATAAACAGCGTCACCAAACTATATCCCTACTTACCACATTCACATAAAACTAACTTACAGTTTATGTGGTGGAAAAAGATTCGGCACCTGCAATTCAAGGGCATGATGTTGCACTTTATCAACCAACGACTTTGCACTTTTAGGAAATCTAAAAGCACAACAACATGGCTCGTTGCTGTAAGACAAAAGGAAAGCTTACGTTGGTCGCCGTGTCTCAAGTAAAGTCAGCAATATCTGGATTGCACTGACGATGGCTGATTCATTTTTCTCCTTGTGGAAAATATTTGATAGAAGCTGTTCTATAATTTCTTGCCTGGGGAGACAAATCAACAGTCAAGTGCTAACCATAACATCATTTAACAGTAACATCAGAGAAAAAAAATCACGCTACCGGTAAGGCAAGTATCCGTTTTACTTAATGTTTTATTTTTAATACATTTATTAGAGCACACAAGTGATCCTGCTCATTAGAAATGCAACTCTCCCACATACACTTTCCTACTCGCCCCACCCTGCCGCCTCAGCAGAATTACCTGGGCCCTGCTTGCCTTTGCCAATCTTGCCGAGAGCCAACAAATACTTCAAGATTGGCGGTCACCTCCCACTGAGACCAGGGTGGTGGCGGTGGTAGCTGTGGGTGGTAATAAGATTTGGAACTCTATGCCCCACAAAAGAAGGGTAATTTTTCAAAAAGGTAAATAGAACCCACAAGTGTTTTCCCACAAAGGCACTGATGTATAATTAACTAAGATCTGAAACAGGTAAAAGACAAGATCAATTGTTGCATTTTACCCTCTAATTAAAATCTGGTAAATCAAAGTAACACGGTAGCAATGAAATGGATCTGACTGAACTACTGCCCAAAAAGTATTCTCTGCGGGCTGGCTCTTCCCATTACATATTCAAGGTCATGATCAATGTAAAACACAAGGGTAACTTGTTAGGTAAACTTACATGGGTGTTCTCAAGGAAAAATCTCAGTTTCTCAGGATCTCAGTATTTCCGAATCCAAGTGAATTAGAACTGGGGTCTCCCGTACAATGGGGCCTACAGCTGGGGAGCCCCCGCTGCACACCCAGCGGAGACGCCAGTCATGCGGAGGACAGCTGTGCCCGCCGCAGCCCAACACCGCCGCCCTCTCCAGGCTAGGGCAGCAAGCAGGAGAATCTCCTTTTATTTGGGGGAAGCAAATACAACCGGTGCCTAACTTCAGAGGACCCCCTTGCTGGAAGGAGCTCTCACACACTCCCAGACCAGCACTGAAACCCCTTGTGAGACCTTGGCCCAAAACAGCACCGTAAACGCTACTCAACGCATGGCAGTCCAGAGAATAAATACTAGGTTTGGGCTTGAGCTCTGGAAAACAGACTGCTTTTTCACAGTAAATATGTCTATTCTTCAAATAGCAGCCTCACCCCAGGTAGAGGGGTATGGACACGGCGACCAACTATAGACGTCCACCTTCTCGTTCAAGTGATGTTCTTACTTAGCAGCTTGAAACCACAATAGACAGGGGTGCCTGGGGGGGCTCAGTGGGTTAAGCATCCGACTTCAATTCAGGTCACGATCTCACGGTTCGTGGGTTTGAGCCCTGCATCGGGCTCTGTGCTGACGGCTCAGAGCCTGGAGCCTGCTTCGGATTCTGTGTCTCCCTCTCTCTCTGACCCTCCCCTGCTCGCTCGCTCTCACTCTCTCTCTCTCTCAAAAACAAATAAACGTTAAAATCTTAAAAAATATAATATTGCTATATTACGCCATAATTTATCAAACATAAACAAGTATTATACATTACTACCTAATAATATATCAACTATATGCAAATGCTATCACAATTAGTAAGTTTACCAAGCCTGTAGAAGCCTTTGGTCACTGTGCATTTTCTTAATCAACAGACACTAAGAAACCACCATAACGTGGGAGCATGTGTGATATTAAAAGGGGCTGGTTCTCATCTCAAGAAGAGTGTGGGAGGCGCTGTCGTAGAGTAAGTCTCCCCACTAAGCGCAGTGAAGATTTAACTCAGTGATAGCATGGGACTCCTGACTCCTCAAGTCCACGAATTTGAAGAAATTTACTCCAACTAATATTTAATGATGTCATTTCTGAGTATGTACCTATGTAATTCAATTTATAGCTGATCCAGGACTAAAGACACAGCTTGAACTCTAAGAGCTAGTCCATACACAGGCTTCATGGGTCAGATTCCACATGTGAGAGGGCTCTGGTGGCGCTGAAACTCCGTGATTAATGTTGGTCAGTCTGACATTCAAGGCGAACCTGCTGTCCCAGGTGGCCAGAGTCAACCACATGAGGCCACTGTACTCAAACTGCAATTAGTCTCAATTGATCTGTCCTAAGTGTAAAATAGATGCTGGGTTTCCAAAACTTTGTGCAAAGAATGTAGAATACCTCAATAATTTTTTAAATGAGATGTTCAAATATTTTGTATCAATTAGATTAAATAATTATTACAATTAATTTCACCCTTTACTTGAATGTGGCTACTGGGTAATTTAAAATTACATCTTTTATTTCTGTTGGACAACTGCTGTCATGAACCACAGATTGTTGGTATTCAATATGTTTTTACCCTACTCAAATGGCAATTTGACGTGGTTCAACCTAATACTATGATTACTGGTATTTGAATGTGGAATGTCTTATATTTATAAAAAGAGTACATATGCCATAAAGCCGAGAATAACGGAAATGGGATGGGTAAAATGACATATCACTCAGGAACCAATAATCTGTTTCGCTCCCTCAGAATTAGTCAACTCCTTCCTAGTCAACAATACTCGCTGGGAAAACACAACTCTGCTTCTCCGGTGACAGACTACAAAAGTTACAACTTCCCTAATTTGGTCCTTGCTCATCTCACACTTGCCAGGTAAGTAATACACACAAATGTTTTATTTGAATAAAAGGACCTTCCAGGTAGTTAAGCCAAAAGAAGCCACATGAACGTCAACGTACAGAAGGATCGCAAGAGGACGGGCGAAGTCATCAGCGAGAACGAGAGCGGCCGTGCACTGAAGCAAGGCCGCCACTCGTACCTCACAGCTCACGGTGTGTGCACCCTCTCGACTTACTCATCTGAAGGGCGGAAATGCCTGATTCTTCTTTATGCCAACAGCCTGCAGCCATGTGGATGCAGGTCGAATGTATGCCCAAGCTTGATGGTAAGCATTCTTTCAGAAAATTTGTGAATCTACAGAAACTAATACCTATGGGTTGGCCGTTCGCATATTTCGGAACAGCACAGCATCCCCAAGCTATCTTCCACCCAAACAGGAGACGGCTGCTCAAAGGCACGGTCTCAAAATAAGGGCACGAGCAGTTCAAAGACACAGAACATACAGGGCTTGTGACCCTTCCATCAGGTCTGGTCAGGTTGCCCCTAGTCAGCTGCAAAGATACAGTAAACACTAAGAAGAGCTTCTAGTAAGAACCATGTACTAAAATGGGTCAAATTAGTTTGTGTATAAGACTCTTCACCAAAGACTTGTGGGGCAGTGACTACAGTTATACTGCGGCCACCCCCTCTTATGATGGCTTTACAGAATTCTAGTTTACAACTACTTGAAAGTTGAAAGTCCACACACAAATGTCATTTATTCACCTTCTTACCCTGTGGGTCTCCAGCGGGCCCCACAGACAGCTGAGGTCAGATAAGCCGGCTCTCCTACCTTCTCACCCACCCGAGGGGATTTTGCAGGGACACGATTCCCACATAAGGAAGACTTACCAACACTCACAATGGTAACACGTCAAACAGCATCAATAAGAACAAAGAACTAGAACAGACTTTGAAACATACTTTTCTAGAGTGGCAAGCAGGGGATCTGGTTCTGAACTGTTCTGGATCTGTAACATCTGGTCTCTGCTCAGGCGAACAATTTCACAAAGTGACTGTGAAGCATTTGAATGCCGCTAAAGGGAAAAAGTACAATTTTAACTATCAAACACGTCAAATGTCAAATTTATAATAAAACATTAGAGAAGAAAATGCTTAAGAAATAACACAAATTAACACTGGCCATAATAAGCTGCAGTGAACAGAAAGTCAAGCTCAAAAGAAGTCATGTAGGTAAAGACACGAGCAATTTATTCTGCCAGGCTAATGAGCTCCATGTAACAACACTGCACGATACAGATTTCCATGTGTAGGGACATGTGATCAAAGTTCTGGCAAGGAAGAATTTCGACAAGTGAAAACTTGAAAAAAACACGTCCCCAAATACAGCTGACCTTTTAGCAACACGGGTTTGAACTGCACGAGTTCACTTACACGCGGATTTTCTTAATACAGTACCATACTCATGTAAGTATGCATTTTCTCTTCCTTAGGACTTTCTTAACAACACTGTCTTTCCTCTAGCTTACTTTATTAGAAGAACGTGCACAGAACACATCCACAATCTATGTGCTGACGGCTGACCTGATCGGCAAGGCTTATGGTCAATCGCAGGCTATCAGCAGTTAAGCGTCTGTGGAGTCCAAATTTTTACGTGGATTTTCGACTTCGTAGGGGGTTGGCACCCCTCGCCCCTGTGTTGTTCAAAGGTCAACTGTATATACTCGTATTAGCATAGAAGCTCATAAATTAGCTTTTAAATTGGCACTGATTTAAAAAATAAAGACAGGGGTTCCTGGGTGGCTCAGTCGGTTAAGTGTCTGACTTTAGCTCAGGTCATGATCTCACTGGTGAGTTCCAGCCCCGTGTCAGGCCCTGGGCTGACACCGTGGAGCCTGCTTCGGATTCTCTCTCCCTTTCTCCCCGCTCCCCCCCCAACTCGCGTGCAAGCACTCTCTGCCTCTCTCTCAAAAATAAATGGACGTTAACCAAAAAAAAAAAAAAAAAGACAAAGCTTCCTGGAATATGCCAATGTGTAAGAAATACTGCATGTTCTCCTCATGTGTGGTGTAACAGCCTCCCAGGAAAGGTCCGAAGTCTCAGCACCCGCGCATCACGTTCTGTGGCACGTGACACGGGCACAGTTGACAGCGATCCTCTGGCACAGATGACGACACGTGCCAGGACAGCAAAATCCACTGACCAGAATTAGAAGCCTGACATTTCCTTCACGAACACAAACCGGTCAGTGCCATTTTAGCATATAATGTATCCCATAATACAAAACAGAAGTATCAACAGGACTGTCCAGAGGCAAAATTAACTTTCTTGCAAGGCAAGTAAAGAAGGTGTTAATGCCCCAAATGCTTTGTCCTTGAAAAAAGAAAAAAGAAAAAAGAAAGCTGCAGAGCTGGGCTTCTCCTTTATCAGTTTCTCCTGAACCTCGCAGGCAGGTATAACTAACTTCCCGTTGAGTAATCAAGCTCTGCCGTTCAGGAACGTGAACCTGGCGAAAGGCAAGCCTCGTCCACGGACACATACTCCCCCCGAGTGGCACGGGCCGCGCTCCCTGTCACCTCTCTCCATGGCCCGCACTGGCCACACCTGGGTCACACGGGAAGCGTGCTTGGGAAGCGTCCAACCCCCCGGCACGGGAGGGGTTACCACCCCAACCAGATGGTGGGCTCCCGCTGGGCAGGGCTCCCGCACTCGAGCACCCGCACGGCACGGGCATGCGCGGGACTGTGTTCTGAACGTCCGCAGTGACGACACCGAGGGGAGCGCCAGCTGCACGGTCCCGAGGGCAAGACGGGGAACGAATAGCACCTTTAATGACTAACTTTTTTTTGTTTGTTTGTTTGGGAAAAGCCCATTTCAGCTGAACTCCAGGTAGCAAAGGTTTTGAGTGCACCAGAGTAGAAGGGGCTAACTCAACCTCGATAGAAAATTCACCTTTGTGAGCCAAATGTCCTCCGGGGACACACGCCTAGCTTTTTGCTACTCTTCCGTGGGGCTCACTCTTCAGACTAAGTGGCCACCTAGAGGCCTAAAGAGAGGGTCCCCCGACCTCCCCACCTCTACTCTAAAGCAGCCCCTTCACAGACAGTAGGCTGAGCCCCACAGAAGTGCCACGTGCGCGGGGAGAAAGGGCTGAACGCCTGCAATCCCGCGTGGCCCAGCCCTGCTGAAGGTGGCAGCCAGGGCAGCGGCAGAGGAGCAGAGCGACGGGTCCCTCCACGAGGCGGACGGGCTGGTCCCGGGGACCCCTCCCCGACCCCGCACGGGCATCCTCTGGGCACACAGCTCTGTCTTCATGCTCCAACCCGGCCTCGATCCTATTGCCAAGTCCGTCGTCAGCACCCGGGACAAAGCCAAACCCTCACGTGAGCGCCGCGAGCCAGGCCAGGAAGCGCCACCGCCAGGAGCCCGACGCTCTAGGGGCCGGTGGTGGCGAAGATTCTGAGGTGCCGCCCGGAAAGCTTTGGCCAGAACAGAGACAAACAAGTGCAGATGTGGCCACACCATCTGGGCTCAAGATGTGCACGCGAGAAAAAAGGAGTGTGGACGGAGGTCTGCGGCAAAGGCGAGCAGACGCAGCACGAAATCCCAGCTCCGGGAGACGGTGCTGGAACCGGGGCCTGCTGTCTTCCACATTTCCGGAAAAGTTCTGGGCAACAGGAAAACGTAGTATTTTTTAAACCCTTCAGTGTATAGAAAACGGTCAACCTTAACAACACCTGTCCTCTACCTTCACGTCTCGTACAATTATGTTCTGTGCACATAAACACGGTTGCTTTTTAAAAAACAAAACAAGAACATCGAGTTTACAGTCGCACAAGAGAACTTACGTCTTCTTCTTGCGATGGATGAACTATTTCCACAAGCCTCTGGATAATTTGCTCCTCATTTAACCACTGTAAAACACATTGTAGAGGTAATCATAGCAATGCGTGGCTTTTGTTCAAGCCCCAATGAAGATTAACATACTTGGAAATATCCATCACATTTTAAGTGGAATGTTACAGGTTTCTCTGGACTTTGAACACTACAGGAAATTAAAAGTCCCCCAAGGAAAATGCCAGTGAATATATTATTTAAACAGCAGCCAACAGCACCAACTATGCCCCAAATTACAGTTCCCACACATAGAAATTCTACCATCAGCTTCTCGGCCACAGAGTAATTCTCAGACACCACCCACTAAAAGGGTCTGTGTTCTGACTGTTGAGGGGAGGTGGAATTTATACATCTTCTAATAAGCGTATGTACATCTTCGCTTTCAGACAGCTTCAGAAACACTGACGAAAGCAGTATTTGGTATCAGGCCTCTGGGTTAAAACATATGATGAACTTTCAGACTCAAAACCAAAGCAGCCACAGGGAGCACAGGGGCAGTACCCCACAGCAGGAGAGTTTGTCTGCCCCGTCACGAGTTCGTAAAGAGCTGGTATTCTGACCAGAACAATCTCCCCTCCACACGTGAGGTACTGCTGGGACTGCCAACAGGAAGAGGAAAGGAGTGAGGAAGAATAAATCACAAGTCAGCTAGCGGAGTATTAGTTGCGCACGGACAGGAACACCGTAACAAACAAAGCACTCACAACCGCGAAAGGACACACAAAAACAAAAACAACCCCCAAACGAGCAAAACCCAAAGGTTAAAGGAGACTGGGGACAGGGGGGAGGCGTGGCACCGGGTGGCAAGAAATCAAACACGCTTTGCTGAAGGCCCAGCTGTCTGGTCCTCAAGGAGGGCGGTGCCCAAAGGAAATGCACACGAAGCTACCAGAGGGCACACAGCTAGAGGTCCCACTTCACATTTTAAGACCAGTTTTAAAACGGGGACGTGAATCCCCCTCCCGGGTGTCTTGCTCAAGCGCAGACTTTGATTCAGCGGGGGGGGGGGAAGCTGAGCTCCCGAGTGATGTCTGAGGGGACGGGGCGGAGCGTCCTGACCACCCAGGGAAAAGGAGGGAAACTGAGGACTGTGAGCTAACCTGCCCCACATCCATTAAGAAGCACTTAATACTCTGGGGCACCTGGGTGGCCCGGTCAGTTAGGCGTCCGACTTCAGCTCAGGTCATGATCTTACAGTCTGTGAGTTCGAGCCCCGCAAAGGGCTCTGTGCTGTCAGTTCAGAGTCTGAAGCCTGCTTCGGATTCTGTGTCTCCCTCTCCCTCTGCCCTTCCCCCCGTTCGCGTGAGCTCTCTCTCAAAATACATACATACACATACGTACATATATATACACATACGTATGTAAAATAAGAAAGGCATTGCCAATAAAACGGACTTCAAAGAAACAAGTAAGTGCTAAGGTTCAAAGTGGAGTATTAAGGATGGAATGGACTGGGGAAGGTTCCGGAAGAAGGCAGTGAAGAGAATGAGAGAGGAGGAGCCAGAAGACAAGAAGAACAGGCAAAGATAAGAGCCCGTGAGGAACTTCATCTTTAAGTTACTCGTTCCACCCAAATTCCACTTAAGAAAGCTCTTCGAGAGGCACACGGATCCGAAAATCATCACCTACCAGAATTCTGAAAATCAATCTCCATTCTCCCTCTTATCCCACGCTCCCAACTACCCACAAGAAGAAAGTTACTTGTGAAGACGGATTTCCTGGAAACAGCCACACGTGTCCTTGCGGCCAGACCCTGCAGGGTGGCCACGGTCTCAAGAGTGACGCCGTGGAGCGGAGCGGACGCAGACGAGATCTCTCACTCCCAGCCTTCCGCTCGCACCAGGGCAGCTCTGAGACCCATCCTCGACCCATCCCGCCGAGAAACAAACCGGCAAAGGCTGGAGAGCCCCTCCCAAAGCATCCCAGGCCCCTACAGATGTGCACACCCGGAAAGCCAATCCCGCCAAACCTGAATCTCTTCCTACGAACGACCTTCCTTCCTCCCCCTGCCCTCTCCCCCCACCCCTCACCCCTGACCCGGTTTCCCAGACAACTCTCCTCTCCCAACCTCCTGGAATCCCTCCGGGCTCCCAGCTCCCAGCAGCCCCGGTGCGGGGGTCATGATTCTACTCACATTCAGAACATCCTGCCTGGGCTGCGGAGGCTCGATGCACGTCAGGAGCCTGAGCAACAAATCCATGATGGCCGAAGTTCCTATGTGCTTTATAATAAGGTCT
Organism: Herpailurus yagouaroundi; assembly: GCF_014898765.1. NCBI lineage: Eukaryota > Metazoa > Chordata > Mammalia > Carnivora > Felidae > Herpailurus > Herpailurus yagouaroundi. The sequence goes on along the minus strand of NW_024412786.1, from coordinate 4,826,431 downwards.
ACAAAATCACGTTTCTTCTTTAAGAAATCCACGATCTAGAGGAGAACAAACCGAAACTGAAAGACATGGAAATGGGCGGAACCATCAACTTTAGGTCCTACCCCGCCCTGACCCCCGGACCCGCCCCCTCAGAGCCCACCACCACCTTCCGCCGAGGACCGGCAGACATGGAGTCAGTCATCAGACATAAAACCGGAGAGCTGCTGGCTGTTACGGTACGCAAACCCCTTAGGAAAAAAATCTCCCCAAGTATCACGCATTCCTTAATATAAACACATCATAACAGAGTCTTTTTCTGTTCACTGTCATCGCTAACTTTCAAAGAGTAAGGATAAAGAATTTAGTACCCTAATAATGAGCATGAGAATATACCATTTAAGAGTTTATGGGCATAAATATAAGTCCATTAGACTTTGCACGGAAATGCAGAATATTCAAAATCCTAATTAGACTCCGGCAAGTTAAGAACAAAAATTCAAAGCAAAAAGCATTTCTACGTCAGTCTAAGTGGCTAAGTGACCTGCTAGAGAAACATCACATCTGGGTTTCATCTGGGTTCACCTGACCGGGTTCCCACAGGGAGGGGGTGAGGGGGGGCGGGCGGCTACACAGAAGGGACGTGGAAACACCCAGAGCCCACCTGGGTCTCTCTCCTGTGCCAGAAGAGGGAGCTGGTTCTGTCCTGCACACCCTGCTGCGCCTTCTGTCCGGAGCCACCCGGGGTCCCTTCACAAGTGCCAGAAGCAACACGACCAGTGTGGCAGCCGCTAATCTCACCGAAACCTCTCGAGAGCCCTCGAGGTGAGGTTGCCCCACTCGGCGTTACAGATGAGGAAACCGAGGCGCAGACCAGTTCAGTATGTCGCTAGGGCCAAACCGTGGCTGCCCTGAGGTTTAAACGTAGATCTGCAGGCCACAAAAGCCACAATCCTGCCATTGTCCCACGTGGAGAAGCCTAAGAGCCAGGGATGACAGAGACTGCTCCACACCACCGGGCACAAGTGCAGGACTAACCATCATACGTTGCTTCTCTAGAAACGTTGTAACAGAAACTTTCAAGAAGTTAATCCACTCACAGCTGAGTCACACAGTTTTTAAAAGCACGAGGAGAGGAGCAAAGAGGAAAAAGTCAGATGTGCCCCAAATACTGCAGGATTCAGCGGCAAGGAGCCGGACGTGGGGCCCCAAGGCACGAACTGCAGCCAGTGCCGTGGCCAGCAGAGCCAGGACGGCAACACGTCCTAGATGGAGGAGGACACTCCTGACGTGCGAGCCCCCAACACGGGAGGCGTCCCACGGCTCGACTTCCTGCCCCGTGAGCGAACGAACGTCCGTGTCGGTTAAGCCAGACGGAGTCGACGTGGTTTTCGTCCCCTGCAGCTGCACAGCCCCTTCCTAATAACATATCATGTGATGGGACACCTTCGTTCACACTCTTAGCTCTCAACAGGAGAGAGAGAGGCGCTAGGTTTGAGCTCTTCCTACAGCGAGAAGAGCAGGGGTGACTCCACTCAGAGTCCTAAGCCAAGAAGCACAACAAACAACAGAGCGGCCAGGCCCGTCTCTCAGCATTTAATCGGCACGTGCCGTCACCTCTGCACAGAGAGGTCTGACCTGGAAGGCCGTGCAAATGCTGAGTCCCAGAAAGCTTCCAGCGCGTTCTGGCTCTACAGTGAAGGTCTGGTGAGAACCGGGACCCGGGGATTCGGACTCCCCCAGCACAGAGGGAAAAGAAAAGGCACGACGAAGGTGTAAAGACCTGTTTCGATAATGGCTACAACCATCCGAAAGGACCAGGAGTAACTGGGGCTGATGGGATAAGACCCAGCAGCGCTGTCACTTCTCCCCAGCAGGCAGAACAGGGAAAGACAACCTGGGTTACAGTGATCATGACTGGGGATTCACTCTCTAAGAAAAGAGAACTTCAATCCCAACTCATTTAGGAGGGTAATGCTGCTTAATTAAGAACGTGAAAAGAACAACCTCGTCTTTCTAAACTCTGCCTTGGCACAGACAGACGGACTGAGCCTAAAATAGCTTCAACCCTCTGCTGACAGCAAGGACGGGTCACGGAGCCTGTTTTCCATCAGGAAGGAGGCCAGGCCTGGCCGGCTGGACCAACTGCACCCGGTCATCACACCCTTGCTCGCTGCTCTCTGGCAGATCTGTCTGTACTTGAGCGTCGAGGCCCTCGTGGCTCCTTGGGTGCGTGTTTCCGTAAGCGGATCGTAATCTCCTGGTAAGCACGTCCTTTTTCACACCAATATCCACCACAGCTGTGATTCTCAAATTGTCATCAGAGTCATCCAAGAAGGCTTATTAAAAATCCCAGATCGCTGGGCCCCACCCCCAGAGTGTCTGATCCATTAGGTGTGAGGTGGTTAGAACTTGCATTTCTAACAAATTCTCAGGTGGCACTCATGTCCAGGAACCCTACTTTGAGAACCACTACACATGCCACAGATCCTTAGAATACAAATTTCCCACGCGGATCTGAATTGTTTAGGAACAAAACAGACGTGAGGGTTTGGGGAGGGGGGACGGGAGGGGGAGGTTCCTGCCACAATAGTAACGTAGGAATTTCTGCCCCCAGCGCTACTGGACAGGAACAGCAGTCTGAACAGAGACGTCTCACGCCAAACACTTAAGTTTTTGAGTGGAATCAGACCATTGGCATAAACTAATCATCAATTACATTTCTAGAAAAGCTTTTTGATTTAAAGCCTCATCTGTTGTGCTCATCATTAGGGGAACGCAAAAAGTAAATAAATAATAATGATAATTAAAAATTTACTTTGCCAGAGTCACTACGACCCTTCAACCACTCGGTAGGAGCCACGCCGCTCGCTACCTTCGCAGATGGACACCCCACATTCTCATGCTCCAAATAGGTCAAAAGAGGAAACCAAAGTAAAGCAAAAAACGGAGCCGTGGGGCACTGGGAAAAGAACACGTCAAGTGGGAACACGCTCATTAACGTGGGAATCGGTGGTAAGTCAGTATATTTCAAGTGTACTCTTCCTCTACAGAACCTGGACTTAACGGCACACTCAGAACACTGAAGCAACAAAATGACTGGGGGATCATCTCAGGGGGATGATCAGCCCTAATACTTACCTTTCGGAAAATAATATTTACCTGTTCTGGTTTTCTGCTGATAAGAATACTTAGCACCTTGCTGAAGAAACTGGCAAGTAGTGGGTTCAAGGGGGAATCGTTTAGGAGGAAGCTATATAATTTCATTAGCAAGGACTCATCTTCTCCCAGTCTATCATTCATCTGGGAGACATCAGAAGTGAGCAACTCACAAGATATATTTGGGTACCTAGAAGAACAGGACACTTGTATCATCATCTGTATTAACAGTTTCATGACATCAAGTAAAAACACAAATCAGAAAGGCTTCCTAAAATTTTGTGAAAAACAAAATCACCTTTGGGAATTAGAAAAGCATGTCAATCCATTCTGTCCAACCTGTAGATGAAAGTGAATTTTCTACCGTGTCTCAAAAATTACTTCTAAAGCAAGCTGTAACAGGATACGTTTTCCCCAACAAAACCAGAGCACAGCCAGGGCTCGGGAGCCTGGGGAGGCCACGCCGCAGGGCGTGGGCCTTCTCCCACAGGACAGGCCTGGCGAGGTGCGGCAGCTAAGAGTCTCGGGCTGCAGCCCTGAGCAGCCTGCTCTGACGTGGGAAGTGGCCCGGCTTGTAGGACGACCACGGGGGACGCTGGTGTCCAGGAAACCGCCCCGCACACGGCACCTCGTAAGTACTCGCTCGAGACACATGCAGGTTCCGAGGCCGGCCACGCCTATTTTCACATGGGTTGCAAACGGTACCAGAAAGCTGTTTTGGGGGCGCTTACCAAGTGTCCAGTCCATGTCACATCTTAAGAGAACAAATCTTCTAACATAGGGAAGTGGAGAGGAGGATGTCAGCCTGAGCTAGCTACCCAAGTGGAGAAACGGCATACGGGAAAAGAGCTCTCCAAGCCAGCCTTGCAAGGTGGTCCAGGATCAGCGCCCGTCAGACCTCACTGCTGTGGGACGCAGACCTCTCTGCAGACCCTACGGCCCTGGAAACACCTGCACCCCGAAAGCATGCTTGCCTCTGCCCACCAGAGCACTCTCTCCCTCTCTCTGAAAACCAGACAGCTGATCCGTTTTCTCCACTCACTCCTTTTACCACAGTTTCCCGTCTGTTTTCAATGGCAACAAATGGAGACGCCACGGCCGTTCTAGCCACAAGCTCACTTCTCTGCTCTTACTTCCGCCCCGTCAAGCAGCCAGGATCCAGAACCAACTAGTCCTCTGGAGTGGCAAGTCAAAGGCTGACCAGGATAGGGAGGTGACAGAACAGCCACAAGTGGCTGTAGGACACGAAAGAGGGGAGGACTGCAGTCTAGAACACACGCCACACCCCTCGAGGCGCCCAAGGGCTGCCTGCTGCGAGGCTCTGGGGTGAGGTCGGAAGACGGAACACAACAAGAAGAGTGTCCCCAGAAGAACCTTTGTAGGGAAAAGACAGACAACAGAACTGGAAGGCGTGTGGGCACCAAGATCATATTATCAAACAGCTCTCTTCTGTGGCTCAAATTAAAGTCTCTCTCTCCTACTCTGTGGAACATACGGGCTCAAAGACGCCACAACATAAAGTCACCGTTGTGCCAGGGGCAGGATCATGCATGGGGTGCAGGTGCAGCTTCTGGAGTCGCACCGCCTAGGTTCAGACTCCCATCTCTACCACTTACAAGCTGCATGACCTTGGGCAAGTTCCTTAGCCTCCCTGGGCCTCAGTTTCCAAGTCTGCAAAATTAAGATAACAGCATCTACCTCACGTGGAAGGATATGACATACGAAATACTGGGAAGGAGGCCTGGAATAAACAAAAGCTAACTGTTTTTATTCCTCTATATTTTCCACTTTACAAAACTTCCGAAATGCTACTACGGGGAACACTGGGGGACGATGTTGGGGGAACGTTGTCTCGATCACCCCAATTTGAAATTGCTGGCAAATAAAGGACCGGTAAAAGGTAGTGGCCTCAACCGTGGCCGCACACCAAACGTGTAGCGTGTATTCTCCAAATTCTGACACACGAGGTCCAGAAGAGGCCACAGGCATTTAAAAACTTTTTTCAATGAATTTTTCACCTGTTTTTGCACAGTGACTGAGACACACGACCTAGATAAAGAGGCACACGTGTGGGCCTGGGCACTATACGAAAGGCTCAAGGTCCTGGTTCTGGACAGGCTGGGGTTCTCTCTCTCTCCCCTTCCCTACCTCTCAAACATTAAACGAGCTTCTAAAACACCCCAAGACCCCCCCCCTCCC
>NW_024412786.1:4800678-4820997 GCF_014898765.1 Herpailurus yagouaroundi | reverse complement strand
CCCCCCGGCCCCAGCACGGGCTCTGACCCCACGATTCCTCTGTAGCTACACCCCCACCTGCATCTGGGCTCCTTCCTCCTCCCCATCCCCAGGGCCGACTCTGCTCCTAAAGCCTCCCTCCCCTCGTCCTTCTGACCACACGGCCTCCCGCCTGCTTAGGCACAGCACGTCCCTGGATGGGTCCCTCCCTCTGCCCCGTCATTTCCCACTGGACTGCACACGGCCTCACCGGCACAGAAGCCCCCCACCACTTCTCCCACCGGGGAGGACACCACCAGCACACCTCTCCTCACTCCTATCTGCCCGCAGCGCCACTTGCTCTCTCTGCTCCTTCCCAGGGAAACTAGCCAGAAGAGCTGTCTCTGCTTTGCCGCCAGTTCCTCCTCAGAGAGCTCCCGACCGGGCTCTCCCCTCCGCCCCTCCAGAGAACCCACGCTGCCAGGGCCCACGTGCTCTGTGCCGCGGACACCAACGGTCACGGGGCCTGTGCGCAGCGGCCCCGACCCGCTGGTCCCATCTCTCTTTCCCGAAGCCTGGCTTCCCTTGGCCTTCAGGGCGGCAGCCCCTCCTGGTCTCCTCTTGCCCCCAGCCCCTCTGCGGGAACCTTGACCCAAACAACAGCACCTTAGCTTTAGGATTTATTATACTACTTAGGAACCGAGGCTTAAAGTTCTGCTGGATCAAATTTCTGCTAAATAGTTTAGGACGGAGGTATCTGTCATTAAAATTAAAAAGGTTAGCACAGAATGACAAACCTTTAACACCTCGTGTATGAGCATCAGCTTAGAACAGTGATGAGATCAATCGACATGTGTGACTGATGCAGCTATGAGGTTCACAAAACACAGAAATCACTCCGTCACCCAGACTCTATAAAACACCAGTCTAAGTTTCCTGAGATGACTCTAAGTCGACCTTAACCCCCAAGAGCTTTCAGGTCCCGTCCGAAACACCCCCTGCGCACCTAGCTATGCGTATCGTGCACCTTGCACGGCCCGTGGCTGCTCCCAGGCCAGAACTACAGCAGAGAACTCACCTGCCCAGCTCAAGCCAAGCTCCCTCAAGACGGTGCCACCCGGGAGGCCACGCGGCCAGGGAGGCACAGCTGCTCTCGCAGCCTCAAAGGGAACACAAAAGAACACCAGCACGGCGGTCCTGCGGAAGCCGTGACTACTTTCCGGTGAACTGAGCACCTTCCAGAAGACGTGCTGTGCCTGCTCTTCCCAGTCACAGAGGTATTAGCTTCGTTCAGCAGGTGAGGAAACCGACCCAGAAGGGCAAGCCCTTTGGCTCAAGCGTGCCGAGAGGGGAGGTCGACGCCCCTCCCCGGTGGGCGGGTGCGAAGCCCGCAGCGCACTGGCTCCTGCCAGGACAAGCCCCACGACGAGCGGCACCCACGCGTGCGGGCTGTTCACCGTGAAGGGGATTCCAAAACGGCTTCTGGGGGATGCGAGTACACCAGTGCTCCTGCTGCGAAATTTCTTTCCTCTTCCTTTTTGGGGCACTGACCTGAGCAGAGGCTGTCACCAATGCTAACTGTCAATCTTAATGGCCGGCAGAGAACATAACCTCACCTCCTTGAAGGTCCAAGTCGCTAGCAACTTGAAGGCATTAATAAGTGTTATTTCTCTGACAGCAAAATTCTCCCCAGAAAGAAATAAAAAGATATCTGAAAAGAAGAACAGACTGGGGGAGAAAGGGCAAAGAAGGATCTACTAAAAGCCTTAATTCCTCCTATTCCGTTAAGTTTATTTAATGCAGAATCAATGACTTTTTGTTCCCGAATCCGTCCTATTTTGGGGGGCGGGTGTGTGGGGGGGTACGGAGTCAAATCTTTCAACACAGTTGGACATGGAGGGACAGCTCCCTGAGACCTAGGTACTTTAAATACACACGGAGCGCTCACCAGGAGTTGGTAGGAGTGTGCAGTCCAAGTGCGGTCAAGCCACAGGGATAAAAGGACCCCGGCGCACTACTGCTCTGCCGTAAGCAGATGAAACTAGTGATGAGGACGTAAACTCGATCCAAGGCGCTAGCTAGTTAAATTTAGCTCCACTCACGTTCACCAAGACCCCGTTCCCTGAAGTTAACGAAGGCCAGAATTTACTTGATCAGTAACGGTCTTCATAACCCAAGCCCTGGCTTAGATCTGCCATATGATCTCGGGCAGTCACGTAATCTCTAGCTTCCTATTTGCAAAGAAGAGAAAATACTTACTTGAATCGTCTTACTATTTTAAGAAACTTCATCACTGTTTACAAAGCACGTTGCCCTGCCACAAAGCCTTCTGACTGCAATTTAGAACACTCCTTTTTAAAACCCTATGATTTCACTGGACTTGGTTCTACAATGGATTACATGCTCCACCGAGTCTGTCACTCTTGACCATCTTAACACTCTAAATGGTCTACGACGGCCCTGGGGAATTGCTGGACAAGGATAAGATTCTACCCCACTTCACTTCAGTCCCACCCTAAAGAGAAGATTGAATTTTCTTACTTGTATCTGATCTTTTCATCCATGTCTTGAGGTGGTTCTTCTATAATGAATGAGACTAAATCTTCGAGACATTCTGCTTTTAACAGAAACTCTATAAGTTTGCGGTTCTGAGCTTTACATTCCTGTAAAACATCTTCCTCATCCATTAACTCCTTCAGTGTTACATCTTCTCTTTCTAGAAGTGTGTCTATGTGGGATGATGAATGAAGATCAAATTTCCAAAACATGCTGGTCTAAACAAAACGCAGAGAGTATTTCAAATAAAATTTCAACTTTACATATTAACTTTTCAAATTTCAGCTTAGTTTCACAGTCTAAAATGCTAACTTGCATCACATAAGTACAGTAAGTTTCATATCGAGCCTATAAGGTACTTGTCTAAGTAAGTAAAATTCGCAGGGCTTTTCCTTCTCAGAAAAGAAAATACTTTTATTGAAAGCAAAAAATTTTGATTTAAAAATGCTGAAAGAACGCTAAAGCGTGGGATGATGTCAACCTACAATACGAAGCCATCCATACTTTGCGAAGAGTGTAATGCTGGAAAGGAAGAAAGTAAACCCTCTCTTACAGGGAAGCGCACATTCAGACGCCGAGGTAGTACCTTCCAGCAACCAGTGACTAGTGCTTGACCAAAGTGTCCGGCATTCTTCGGAGTACGAAAGAATTAAGTAAATAACCACCACAAAGCAGCACTTTCACAGCTGAGAGTCCTAAAACGATCAGATCCGTGCCATTCTTCACAAAGAAACTACACAAGAGGAAGCTAGTTCCTAAGGAATTAGGGAAACGAGCCACCCTCAGCTATTAGGAAACCCATCTGACACCGACCGTGCCACATATGTACTCCCCCCTCCCCTCCTCAACAGCGAGGGCACGGCCATCTGCAGAGTCACACGAGGTCCTCACTGGTTACAACTGGAAACAGGAAACACAGAGTCACTATGTAATCTGCAGCTGCCACAACAAGGCGCTCTCTAATGCCACTTTTGAGCAACACGTGACAAGATGACAGCATCAAACAAAAGTCCTGATTAGGGTCAGGACTATTCAGAAGTCATTCTTGTGGGTCCAAGATGCTCACTGCACAATTCCGGAGCCGGGGTTTGGTGAGACACACACATACTTCCTGTAACACCCCCTCCCCGCCCCCCACCGACAAAGCCAAACCTACCGACCAACTGCAGCTCTACCACCCACCCAGGGCAGTGGCCCCTGGTACCGTGATCACTGAAAAGCACGTTAATCTCCACGCCCACGCGTGCAAAATCCTGTGCTGGAAGAGCCTAGGTAGGAGGCAGGCAGCTGCAAAGGTCATAACCTATGTATAGCACACATAACCTTCTGAGAACTACTTATTTTTGCTAAATCATCCATATTAGATCAGGTAGGAGTATTTAGTATTTTCAGGCACATCCGTCCAAAAAATTTTTTAAATCGGAGATCACGGAGGGCAAGTTTTAGTTATACAGCCAGTCACACCGATCGATCCAGGCACAGAAGACCGTGCACCATGGCAGGTTACTCAGGGATATGGAAAAGTACACCCACTTCATGTGACTTGACTATTAAGTGGACGATCATGGGAGTTTAAAATATAAGCAGTCTTAAGGAATCTTTAAAAAAAAAAAAAAAAGACTCCTTAAGGGAACAGGTTTTAGGGAAGATTATGAAATATGATGTTATAGAAGTTGTCCTGCTTAAAAAAAAAATTCTTTATGTTTCAAAAGGCACACATAAGCTCACACCAGTCAGCAGCACGAGGAAGACACAGTGGGCAGAGGGGCTACCCTGACAGTTCACGGAAAGCAGAGCGGCGGTGGGGCACCTGCACGGGGACACGTTCACCACAAAGCTCGGGGGACGGCACAAGAATAAGGCATCGCCACCTCCCATTATGTACAGAAGACGTCACAGAACACGCTAAAAGGGCAGCGTCACAACTCCCAGCACAGTCGGCAACTGCCCCCATGCCACACCAGCAAGTGACCTCTCTGCTCCAGGACCAGGAGTGGGGCGGAGCGCTCGCTGCGACTATAACCCTTGCCAGCGAAGGACAGAAACGGATACTTCGAACACAAGAGCAACCTACTTCTGCTACTAAGCCAATTACAAAGGAAACAGGGCAAAGGTGATGTATCCTAGTAAGGAACTTCGGGGGAAAAGATGGTGGAAATCAATAAAACCATAAATGCTTTTCTGGTTTTCAGACTGTGGAAAATGGCAAACAGAAAAGGCGTTATTACGCCATTTTGCCCTAATAAAATTGACAACGTGAAAAAAGACAAAACGACAGCAAAAGCTCACTGCAAAGGAGGAAAGAAGGAAGCTCCCCCGGGTAACGCCGTCAGCACCGTCTACCAAGCTTCTGCCGGAGCAACACGGCTCATTCATCCGGGAGTTTGAACCACAAATCCTAAAACCTGTACACTCTACCGCTCTGCCTCATACTTGGAACCGAAGTGTACGGGCATGACAACAGCTGTGTTCTCGCACAGCCCCAGCACACAAGTCCCAGGCCATGTTCGCGCTCCGAGCACGTATTAATCTGCACTGTTCCTGAAGGGCAGATACGGGCACTTGGGACAGATAACGGAGCTCTCGTTCGGCTCACGGAGCAAAGGCACCTTACAGAAGGCCAAAAAAAGTAACCATCCATGTCAGTACACCTTGGCCTCACAGTTGATCATGGAAAGTTGGATCCCGGGATGTCTACAAATTGAAAGAACAGTTCACTTTACTTATTATAAGTACTTTAGTGAAGTCACTGACTGAAGAGCTACAGGTGTATTCAAATACTTTCCAACGCTCCACTGACATCAGATGCGTTTGTGCTTATTTTGGTCTGTAAACCAAATTTCTGATCATCTAACAGAACAGTCTCTCCACCTGAAGTCAGAAAACTGGACATCATTACTAATTTAGCCTTAAGTCTTTTTTTTAAAGATTAGTTCTCATTTAAAGTAGTGTGTCTTTTTTACACACTCGCCTTTTACAGAAAGGCGAGGTAAAATGAAGAATACTAAGAAATCAATCACAAAAAAGCAAGGCTGATTACCAAGACCTTACGATTGGCTAATTATAAAGAAGATACACACTCACGTCCATCAAGTGGAAACTATAAATGTCCACAGACACGGATAAAGGCACACTCCTTAATTATGGATCAGAATATAGTTATATCCAGCTAATCCAAGTAAAAATGGACTCCCCAAATTTCAACCTTATGAAGGCAACTCATTAAATACGGGATTTATAAAGAAGACTGATAATTAGTCATGACGAAGTAAGAGCAGGAATTGGCAAGTTACGGCCCACAGACCAAATCCAGCCCACAGCCTGCATGCTAAGAACGGTTTCGATATTTTTAAAGGGTTGTTTTAGGAAAAGAAAAGACTGTGTGGCAGAGAGCAAATGTGGCCCGCAAAGCCTAAAATATTTACTACCTGGTCCTTTACAGAAGAAGTTTAGCATCCCTCGCTCAGGGGGAAGTCAGGTTCCCACCAACGCTAACTTTCCTCTCCACCATCACTGAGCCCGCACGGACGCCACCCCGGACCCTCGCAGCCCACTCGGCCGGGGGCGGCCACACGGTGTGGGGCGAGACTGGCTAGAGACCCGTTCTCCTTCCCCAACTTCTCGGGCAGGCAGGGATAAGCGCATGACAACGTCGTCCCCCACGTGCCACGAACCATAAAAATCTCCACGCACTCTCCTCTGCACCTGGCTGGATGCCGAAGACAAGAAGGGCTCTAAGGGATGGCAGAGCCAAAAAATGGAAGGTGCCTCCGTCCCCAAATCACCACGTGGGAGAAAGACACCTGCCAACCTCAGAGCCTGCCCTGGGCGGTGTTACGACATGCCGTCACACGCTGGTCTGTGTGCTCTGACGGGGTGCCCTCCCTCCCTGACCTCCCAGCTCCTCTAATCCCCAAGCCTGTGACTGCTTGTCTTCCTATACTTACTTAAGCAAGGGAACAGGAATGCTTAAGCAACTGTTTTAAAATGCCTGAGTCCTTTCGTTTTCCACCATCCTGAATTAGAAGAGCATTTTTTAAAATGGGAACACTCTGAAATATGCATTTCCACAGTGCATTTTCTTTAGACTGGGTATGCTACAAACTTAAAAATAAAATAAAACCACAGTAGACTTCTTAAGCAAACATTATGTATTTTACCTTTTGGTCAAGCAGCAAACTGACTGGAAACGAATGGCATCAGTAAATTAGTTCCCCTAGCTTCTACTTATGCCCTGTGAGGTAGAAACAAGCTAGGTATGAACTGATAGTTACATACAAAGTTCAACCGCCAGGGCCCTGCAGTACAATGGAGTCCTTTCAAAAATACAACTAGGATACTCAGAAAAACTGAAAGGAGCTGGCACTTCAACAGCCCATTTTTAGTTAACACACATATAGTTTAAAATCCTTACTAGGATTTAGGGATAAAAGGAAATACAATTTCTGGGGCACCTGGGTGGCTCGGTCAGTTAAGCGTCCAACTTCAGCTCAGGTCACAATCTCACGACTGGTGTGCGTTCGAGCCCCGCATCAGGCTCTCTGCTTTCAGCCCAGAACTCACTTTGGATCCTCTGTCCCTCTCTCACTCACGCGTGCGCAACACGTTCTCTCTCAAAAATAAACATTAGAAAAGGTCAGGGGATACAATTTCTCACAGTAAACCATGTCATGGGCTTTTATCAGGAGACAAAGAAGGGAATGGTGAATAAAACCTAACTACCTGTCGTCTTTCTTCCAAACCCTAGAGTTGTTTTAGAAGTTGGAGTAAGAGGGTTGGGTTTTCTCCCAAAGAACTGAAGGTTAGGTTGGCGGGTCGCTGGGGAGTCACCTGTCAACTTGTCATAGACAGACTCTGCTGTTCTCGGTCTTCCCCAGAACCGACAACACCAGTGAAAACTACCATCTTATATGCACAAAATAGAACCAAAGGCCATAAACCTATTCATCTCAGATCAACCACTTTAACTAAAGGTCCTCTGCAATTATCAAAATAACCTTCCTTCTTAGAGGCAAAATCTGGGCCTTGGTACCTTTTTTTCAAAGCAGTTAAGCAGTGACGCTGTTTCTGGGAGAAAAGGTGTCACCCTGTCTGTGACATAGGAACCATACGGTGGGTGATGTGGTCAAATCATTTTTAAGAGGTATGACAAACACATCAGACCTTCTGCAGAAATTTTCTAGGGCGCTGCTGGCAGAATATATTCAACAGGGGCTCAATCGTGGTTCGGTGGGAACCGCCTGCAACCACTTGCTTTCATCAAATAAACAGCTTTTCCTCCCAAGCCTTGTTCGGACTCTTAGGCACCCAAACGGACCTGGATTCCAAGGCCCACTCGGCTACGGGCTGGCCCCGAAGCCTTGGGAAAGCAGACCCCCCTCTCCAAACCTCCGTGTCCTCACTGAGCAAACTGGCTGTGAGGAGTCAATGACAAAGGCCTGCTTCCGGAGCTGGACCGCACGGGCACCTCGGCAAGCAGAAGCTGCTGTCGACGAAGGTGCCGGCCTCTGACGTCTGCGAGGTTTAAGCCAGAGCTTCCCTGATTCCCACGGGCACCGGAGACACCTAGGGGTCCTGTTAAAAGGCAGTCTCAGATTCGGACTCAGGAAATCTGGGGTCAGGCCAGAGATTCTGCATCTCAACAAGTCCCCAGATGCTGCAGATGCTGCTGCTACTGCCGCCCTGGGTTTAAACTATGGCTGATCATTTGCAACAAATTGTAATAAGCGTATTCAAAATAATTACATAACTAAGAGAAACAGGAAAAAGGCCGACTTTGCAAACACGCGGCTGTGTTATTTCAGAAACTCCCTGTGGACAAGCTGATATTAGTGGGTTTTCTCTGGACATGACAGATGCAGAGTGTAACATATTATATCACTTTCCAACAGGAGCCCAGAAAGAATGACACGATGAATGTGGTGAAAGATAAACCAGTGGTACCCAGAAGGCAGAAACTGCTAATCATCCTGCCTCCCGATGGCAGCAGTAAGCCGAGGGAACGACAAAGAGCTCTGATGAGTCTAAAATTCAGAAAGCTCCTATTTCTATGAACTGTACTTCAGTTTAGCAAGGATCTAGCCAAGCGGGACAGGCTATCCTCCACGAACCCTACTGCCACACCTGTGGAGTACCTGCACCCGGGGCTGGCTGGGCCCAGGGCAAAACGTCCAGACTCAAAAAAGGATTCCAAGATTATTACTAAGAATTGCTGAGCTTACGAAGAGCAGCTGAGCGTCACAGCAAACACTTCTGCACGGGGGGACCCGAGACCACATGGGCTGCACAGGCATGAAGGCTGCCTACACCGTTTCATCACTGGCCCCACCGGAATCGCCAAGATTCCATGCTCTGAAGTATTTGCTAACATCCTCCAGGCCCGCAACAGACATGCACCAGATCCTTGCAGTTCATCTAACTGCAGTCACCTAAATTCACGGAGTATAAACCAAAGGGAGAAGCAGCAGCCGCTTACGTCCAAGACAACACCCAGGAAACAATCTATAAACAAAATGTGTTATGTTTAATATTTTTCTTTTTCTTTCTATGTGCTACGAACGGCATGTCTGTACTACAGATTTATTTTCAGAGTCTCAAACGAAGGCGTACAGGCACATGCTGCCGGGAGTTCAAACTCCGGTGCACCTCAGGCCTCCCACCGCACTCCTCCCGGGAGGCCCTCGGCCCGGGGCTGCGGGGCCAGTGCCAGCGGGGCCCCGGCGGACGGAAGGAGCACACGGAGCACGCGCGCCACAATGTGAGACACGTGTACGTTTACATTTTCTAGCAGCCACACCAAAACAGTAAAGCAAACTGGCTACGTTAACTTTAAAAATATATTTTATTTAACCTCATACATCCAAACAGTATTATTTCAACATGTAATTCTATTGTAATGAAGCCTTCAAAATCTGAGTGTGTCTTATACTTACGGCACATCTCAATTTGAACCGGCCACATTTTATGCTCAAGAGTCCTATGTGGCCAGTGGTTGCTGTATTGGGACAGGACAGTTCTAATTATACATTACTACAGTTATGGTTCAAAGTTTCTCTCTTGGTACTAAAATAACCACCCTACTCTTGTTGGGGGGGGGGGCGCCCCCCAACCGCCCAATATCCTCCTACAGCCAAAGTCAACAGTTAACCACCTTTTCCACACAGGGCCAATGTGGGATTGGTGAGGAGAGGTTTATACGGGCCAGGTTTTCCCCTTCTGAGACGTATACATACACGAGAAATCATGTTTATTCTTGTACATATAAAGCAACTTGGACATTCTTCAACACAAAAAAAGTTCGTCACAAGAGAATCAGAACTGTTATTTAGCCTCTAATATCTAGAAATATTTGTAGCACTAATAGGGAAAGTTTTCATTCCTCACCCTGAAATAATGAAGGGTTAGATCTTGAGCCAAGAGGGCCAGAGTGGCTCACTACTGGCTTAGACATGCCTCGCCAAACTGTAAAAGAGGCACATGTCTCTGGGAATTTCATTTCTAAGCTGACTCAATAATATTGTAAAGAAGAAAAGAAAATACCCCGATCACTCAAATATTTTGGGGAACGATGATGTTTGATCAATGTACCAAAAACCCACTAGACTCCCCTTCATCTTGGGAGTGAACTGAGCCTTCATGGCCCCCAATTAAATTAATAACAACGTGCTGTTCAACATCACTCATCATCAGGGAAAGACAAATCAAAACCACAATGAGATACCACCTCGCACCTGTCAGAATGGCTGACATTAACAACTCAGGCAACAACAGGTGTTGGCGAGGATGTAGAGAGAGAGGATCTCTTTTGCACTGCTGGGGGGAATGCAAATTGGTGCAGCCACTCTGGAGAACGGTATGGAGGTTCCTCAAAAAATTAAAAATAGAACTACCCTACGACCCAGCAATTGCACTACAAGGGATACAGGTGTGCTGTTTGGAAGGGACACATGCACCCCAATGTTTATAGCAACACTATCAACAACAGTCAATGTATGGAAAGAGCCCCAATGTCAACTGATGGATGAATGGATAAGGAAGATGTGTGTACGTGTACACACACACACACACACACACACACACACACACACACACACACACACTGGAATATTACCCAGCAATCAAAAAGAATGAAATCTTGCCATTCGCAACTACATGGATGAAACTGGAGGGTATTATGCTAAATGAAATTAATCAGAGAAAGACAAGCATCGTGATTTCACTCATACGAGGACTTTAAGATACAAAACAGGTGAACATAAGGGAAGGGAAACAAAAGTAATATAAAAACAGGGAGGGGGACAAAGCATAAGAGACTCATAGATATGGAGAACAAACAGAGGGTTACTAGAGGAGGTGGGGGGGAGGGGCTAAATGGGGCACTAAGGATTCTACTCCCGAAATCACTGTTGCGCTATATGCTAACTAACTAGGATGTAAATTTTAAAAAAAGGAATTAAATAAAAATTAAAAAAAACAAAACCAAAAACACAACTTGCTTATTCCGTGAGCAACAGACCCGGTTACCCCACGCCCCCGGTCAAGTTTCCAAGCAGCTGGGAACGGGACGTGCTGGACGATCGAGCTGCCGCAAGGCTGCCGGTGCTGGCTCACCTGCTCCCGCCAGCATCCAGACACCTGGAGTATCAGGGCTCCCCCGGGGCCTGGATTCAAGTATTCGGGGAACTCAGGGGGGCAGTGTCCGCCAAGACCCAAACGGGGAAGCGCCGGGCTCAGTAAGGTGGGAAGCTGCTCACGTGGTGCACTGAAAGCTGCGCCGCAAGGAGGGACAGGGAGCCAAGTGCCCACAGATAGGAGCACGCAGTGTCACTCTGAAGGGGGGACGCCTCTGTGCCGTAAGGTAGGGAGAAACTCTCCCTCCTCACAGCAAAGCCGAACGCCGAGGCAAACGTTCTAACTTCCCACGGGGAAGCAGAAACATGGCACCCAAAGAAAGAGCACCAGCGGGCCTCTGAAGGCAGCTCTCCCTCGGTAGCAAGGGGGAAGGTCACGAAGGCCTGGAAAGTCCACCCAGGAGCTGCTTCTCCGTTCTTAGCAAAGGCGTCCCCTGCCGACAGCTGCCCTCCCCTGCCCCCCCCTGCCCCCACTCAAAGGCCGGGCTAACTCAATCGAAGGTCACACTGCCTATCAGAGAGAGGTATTTCTTTAGAGGGAAGCTTCATTATATTTGGTTTCACAACTGCTTCTTCCAAAGAACACGTCAAAAGCGATCATGTTTTCAGCACCCAGATATTCCAGAACCGTTTTCATTTTTACTTCGTAACTTCTTTGACATCTCAGCTTGTCTTTGAGAGCGATGATAAATAAAGGAATCAATTCCATTTAGTGTGTTTTATATTAATTAACAAGTACTTTGACTACAGGAGTAACATGTCAAATGGTCCCAACCCCTTGAAAAATACAAGAAAACTGAGGAAAGAGAAAACACAGAGAATAAAAGGCATCAGTGCCAAACTTGTTCTGTAGAATGGGAGCTCAACAGAGGGGAGCTTGACCAGAAAAGACTCCCTTAATACGTGAGGCCTAACCTGGGCCTCAAAAGACCTACAAGGTTCAGTAGGTGAGGATGCAGCGAAAAGCATTCCAGGCCAGTAGAAGTTAAGTCTGCAAGCACAGAGAACAGGACAGAGGTTTCCAGGAACTTCAGGAAATTCATAGCAGGGAGAAGGCCCTGACAACCAGAAAAGACTTTCAGAAGGCGTGAGGACAAGCTTAGGCAACACGAGACCGGGTCTCAAAGGGCCCCTGCAGGACTGCCCACACAGCCGCATGGGCTTGCTGCGGGAGCAGAGAGAACCAGTGAGGTTTTTTGTTTGTTTTTTTTTTTATTTTTTTTTTAACGTTTATTCATTATTGAGAGATAGAGACAGAGCGTGAGCAGGGGAGGGGCAGAGAGGGGGGAGACGCAGAATCCGAAGCAGGCTCCAGGCTCCGAGCTGACACAGCACAGAGCCCGACGCGGGGCTCGAACTCACAAACCATGAAATTATGACCTGAGCTGAAGTTGGATGCCCAACTGAATGAGCCACCCAGGCGCCCCGAGAACCAGTGAGTTTTAACTGAGATAAACACACAGTAGAGAGTAAATAATGTATCTCAATAACATCTAGAAAGAACCAATTCTGAGCGGAAGCAGAGGCAAGTAACACAGGAGATGACTGGAGCTCTGGAGGGTGCACTCAACAGAGGGCGCACTCCCAGAGGCCAAGAGAGGGAGAGGTCCAGCCTGTCCTGGGTGCGGCCAAGTGTCTGAGTGGAACTGAAACACAGGACGGGGAAGGGAGTGCTAAAGACAAGGCCACGAAGGTGGACACGGCAGGAACTGCACACGACGCCGACACAGAAGCGGGGGAGGCGGGGGAGACACGGCCAATGAGCAGCACGGGGACATCTGTGCTTTACGTACCAAACGGCCCACAAAGCCACGGAGGCGCTGACAGACAGGAGCCTGAAGAGTGAGCGACCCATGCAGGAGCCTGTGTCAGCACCCTGGAAGGTGGGGAGCCCTGCGACAGCCCCTCCTCCGCAAACCACGGTATCCCCGATGAGGTTTCCCACCGGATGATCGTTCTGCCTCCGACGTCAACCTCCAACATCTGCCTCTTCAAAGCCCAGTCTGCAGGTTTCCTCTGATCCTGGCCACACCGCGTGGTATCAGGTGACACAAACTGATGGCTTGCGTCCTAATTCTGAGCTGCCTGGGAAACGCACGACCCTCAGAAAGCAAACGCGACCGCCACACTGAAGCCAACTCCAAACCCAGCACTCGGAAGCGAAGGGCAGGGCGAGAGGTACAATCTTGTCACCCGGTTCGCTTTTATATTAAAAAAGCCAAGTGCCAACCAAGGAAGATCCAGTCTAACTTTTGTCACCTGATCCACATTAAAGCAGGTAACGTGTTCCTGCACAAACATATGAAAACTCAAATGTACGCGAATCTTTATGCGTAATTTCCACAATCGCAAACACTTCAATCCACGTATATGCAAAAATTTTACTGAGAACAAGTTTTGTGTTTTTTTTTAAACTGCGACTGAAGAGTTAGGAAGAAAGAAGGCAAATAATGAGGGTGACACAATGGTAATCAAGTTTCTGCCCGAAGCCCTGGCAAGAAAGACCCAGCTGCATCTAGGTGGTGTGTGTGTATGTGTGTGTGTGTGAGTGAGAGAGAGAGAGAGGGAGAGGGAGAGAGAACAAGAGAACAAGAAACAGAGACAACAAGGGGTGAGGGGAGAGAGTGTGTGTGTGCAAACAAGCAAAGGTAAGAGGGGTGATATACCTCAAAGTCACATCCAAAAATTCTCATGGGTGAGGTGCCCGGGTGGTTCAGTCGGTTAAGCCTCCGACTTCAGCTCAGGTCATGATCTCACGGTTTGTGGGTTCGAGCCCCACGTCGGACTCTGTGCTGACAGCTCGGAGCCCAGAGCCTGCTTCGGATTCTGTGTCTCGCTCTCTCTCTGCCCCTCCCCCACCCCCAGCTTGCGCTCTGGCTCTGTCGCTTTCAAAAATAAACATTAAAAAAAATTTGTTTTTGGGGCGCCTGGGTGGCGCAGTCAGTTAAGCGTCCTACTTCAGCCAGGTCACGATCTCACGGTCTGTGAGTTCGAGCCCCGCGTCAGGCTCTGGGCTGATGGCTCAGAGCCTGGAGCCTGTTTCCGATTCTGTGTCTCCCTCTCTCTCTGCCCCTCCCCCGTTCGTGCTCTGTCTCTCTCTGTCCCAAAAATAAATACACGTTGAAAAAAAAAAAAATTAAAAAAAAAAAATTTGTTTTTAATTTTAAAAAAAGAAAGAAAAAAGAAAATTCTTATGGGCTCCAGAGGTTGATTTTCAATCTCAAGCCCCAGGATTCTCTGAATCTCTGAAACCACACAGGAGCATCAGCGACCTGAGCCGAACATGAGATAGAAGCAACGTGTAACCGGAGAGCACGCGGGGCGCTGCCGTCTCCCCGGCGCCGTGTGCGGACGCGGGAGCCGCCTTCTATTCGGCACGACGGCCACCCTCAGACTTCTGGTGAAGCCCAACACCGTTAAAAAGAGAACGAATATGTCAAAATGAAGCACAACTGGGGGAAACTCGGAGACGCTGACACCAGGGTGCACGGGAGACTCAGGGCCGGCTCCTCGTGCTCGATGCTGATTACTCAAGGACAAGAGAACAAGCACGTGCTGCCCGGTGGCTTCCAGAAGCTCCTAGTCCCCAGAGGCAAAGAGCCTGAAGCGCTGCTCATTTACAACAAATCCCACCGTGCACAGACTGCTCAAATGTCTCCTCCAAGAAGCACCACGCCACTGTAGAAAGAGCAGCCCGGCTGGCCATCAGTCCCCAATCCCCAAGCTAGGCTACACAGCCAAGGAAATGAATAGACAGCCTATGTGCATGTCATATTTTATTAGTAAAACCATAAAACTACGAAGAGAGAGAGAGAGAGAGAGAGAGAGAGAGAGAGCGTGCTTTTACCTGGCACAGCACAGAATAGTTTCTGAGTCTGTGGCTACAGGGAGCAGCCCAGCAAGAGAGCAGCGGTCTGAGAACTGCACAGCCCGAAAGAGCTCCCACAGGAGCAGCCGGGGTACAGAATACCTAATGTGCCCTAGTTTTACTAAGTAAGTGAAGCCAAGGGACAGGTAAGTTTTGAGTCCTCTAACTTGAAGCAAGTGACAGTGGCCGCTGTATTATTCACATATCTGTTAGACACAAGATACCCAAAGAGAACAGCCTCTCCAAATTAGCTACAAATTCTAGAGCAAACCGAGAATGCTATTAAGATGCTTTTGAAAAAAGGACAGAGGGGCGCCTGGCGGCTCAGTGGGTGGAGCGTCCAACTCTTGATTTCGGCTCAGGTCATGAGCTCATGGTTCCTGAGATTGAGCCCCCAAGTTGGGCTCTGTGCTGATAGTGCAGAGCCTGCTTGGGATTCTCTCTCTCCCTGTCTCTGCCCCTCCCCTGCTCTAAATAAATACATAAACATTTTAAAACAAGTAAAGATGGGGCACCTGGGTGGCTCAGGGGGTTGAGCGTCCAACTCCTGATTTCGGCTCAGGTCAGGATCTTACAGTCTGTGAGTTCAAGCCCCGCATCGGGCTCTGTGCTGACAGTGCAGAGCCTGCTTGGGATTCTCTGTCTCCCTCTGTCTTTGCCCCTCCCCTGCTCTCTTTCAAAATAATCACAAATTTAAAACAATTTTTAAAAGGAAAGAAAAAAAGGCCAAAAAGAAATAGACTGCGGATCAAGAACAAGCTAACTACCCTAGTTAATCTGCAGTTATGACCAATTCTGTAGCAGAAACCAGAACTGGCAAATTGGTCACGGAAAAAGGTGAAGCTCCGTTTTTCAGCTCTGGCTATTAAGCGTCCATCGCCCTTGCCCCGCAAACTTTCAGCGGGCCACGTTCCCTCCTGAAGCGTCCAGGTCAGGCTCCACAGTCCCCGGGACCCCGGCACCAGGCCGCCATCCTCCGGAGGGCCCGGCCTCCATGTGGTCTCGCGGCCAGCAAGCTAAAGGGCGAGGAAAGAACAGCGAGCTCGGGGGCTGCTGCGCGTCTGCTCAGGAACGAAAATTCAGAGTCATTCAGAGAACTGAACGGTTCTTAGGATCGTTACGGCTCCTTGGGAAAAACAATCTTGAACCTCTTCCAGCTATTCCACGATAACATTAACCGTCCCGACAGTGCAACCTTCTGTCAGAGGTGGAAACACGATTACTAATGGCTACCCATTAAGTGCCTACCACAGGCCAGACTCGGGTCTGATGCTTTTAGATACACCCTCCCTCGAAACCTCGGAACAACCTTTCATGGTTTTGTTCTTGTTCTGCATACGGAGAAACCAAGATCGAGAGGTCAGAGGACCTACCAAAGACCAGAGCAGGTAAATGCGCTGGCCAGAACTGGGATCCAGCCAGAACTGCGTGTGAGGTCAAGACAAGCTGGGTGGACAGCTCAGTCAGAACAGCACGGCTGGGGACACCGGGAGCCCAGCTCTTGTGGCCAGTGACTGTTCTCAGTCAGTTCCCCAAGATGCCACAGGCTCATCAAAATGCACAGAAACATGAGAATCAGTATGCAGAATATTTCTAAACATGATGAAACGAAGAGAAATTTAATCAACATGAGGTACATTTTAGATAAAAACTGAAAAACATGGGGCGCCTGGGTGGCGCAGTCGGTTAAGTGTCCGACTTCGGCTCAGGTCACGATCTCACGGTCCGTGAGTTCGAGCCCCGCGTCAGGCTCTGGGCTGATGGCTCGGAGCCTGGAGCCTGTTTCCGATTCTGTGTCTCCCTCTCTCTCTGCCCCTCCCCCATTCATGCTCTGTCTCTCTCTGTCCCAAAAATAAAAAAAAATAAAAAAAAAAAAAACTGAAAAACATGATTGGGGCGGGGAAACACCAGGCATAAGAAAACAGGAAAAGTAGCGAGAGAAACAGGTCCAAAGACCGTAGTTGATTATAAGCTCAACATAAAGTCGAATTATGACGCGACTAATAAGCAAACCAACCTCAGAATAAAGTCATACATGAATCTCGTCTAGGACCGTGGAAGACACGAATCCTCCTGCGGCCTGCCCCGGGCCGCTCACCTCCTTGCCAGGCGATACCATACCTTGTTCGGGGGAGGAAAGAAACTGCTAACCCACATGGCCCCCAAAGAGATGACCAGTCAGAAGGACTCGCCACTTGGGGGGATGAAATAACTGGCTCTGGGGCACCCGGGGGGGCGTCTGACTTTGGCTCAGGTCACCATCTCGCCATCCGTGAGTTTGAGCCCCGCGTCGGGATCTGTGCTGACAGCTCAGCGTCTAGAGCCCGCTTCGGATTCTGTGTCTCCCTCTCTCTCTGCCCCTCCTTTGCTCGCATGCACATGCTCTCTCTCTCTCTTTCTCTCTCAAAAATAAACATTAAAAAACAATTTAAAAAAATAACCGCTTTGCATATCTTCAAGCTCTTTTATGCTATCATTTATAGTTCCCCAACATAAAATGAGAGCCAGTGAGTGAAAACTACAGACCACGGGCAAGCAGTTGAAGCAGGAACTTGTTCAAGATCAGGCTAAAGGTTAGGTTCACTAACACAAGCAATGCCCCAAGGCTGGAGGAAGTGTGGCCAAAGCCTGGATGAGCCTCTAGGAGAGCGTGAGGAGAAGAAGGCTACACAAACGGATCGTCGTGTTGTTTGATGAACCTCTTCTCAAGCCCGACTGATGTAAAAGGCACGGCTTTATCTGGGCCGAAATGGAGCCTCGACAGGAAAACAGAAAGGATTATGCAACCTTCCAGATGTTTACTGGGTTGAACCTCACACAATTCTCCACTCCTCCGGCAAGTCTAGCAAGATAGCAATAAAGGACAAGGAAAAAGAAACAATGCCGGCAAATTTAGGAAACGACAGGAACTGGAGAAATAATTCAGAAAGTCCAACATCCAAGTGACAGAAGTTTTAGAAGAACATATTATAATCCACACCCACCTGCCTCAACCAAAAAAACCTTTTCTCAGAGTGTAAAGCGCAGGAGTGCCCCCCCAGGCCGGGCACGTCCTGTCACCCCGGGTGCTGAAACAGACTTCTACGGCACAGTGTGCAATTGCAGAGCATCAGAGATAAAGACGGTATCTCAACTTTTCTCGTGAGGACAAAACAATCAAAAAAAGGACTGGAAATCAGAATGACATCAGCTTCCTCAACAGCAACTGCAGAAAAGAGCATTTTAAGACATGGAAGGTCAGAAAGATTTATTCATGCCTTCTCAAAAAGCTACTGGAAAATGGGCTCCACCGACGCGTGGCAATGCGCCAGGAGGGGTGCCTGGCTGGCTCGGTAGGTGGAGTGTGCGACTCTCGATCTTGGGGTTGTGGGATTGAGCCCCGTGTGGGATATACAGATTACTTTAAAAATTAAAAAAAAAAAAAAATTTTATGCTTTCTGTGCCAAGCACTAAACATTTTTTTAAAAATGTTTGTTTATTTTTGAAGGAGAGAGAGACAGAGTGTGAGCAGGGGAGGGGCAGAGAGAGAGGGAGACGCAGAATCTGAAGCAGGCTCCGGGCTCCGAGCCGTCAGCACAGAGCCTGACGCGGGGCTCGAACTCACAAGCTGTGAGACCTGAGCTGAAGTTGGACACCCAACTGACTGAGCCACCCAGGCGCCCCAAAAATAAAATCTTTAAGGGGCACCTGGGTGGCTCAGTCAGTGAAATGTCCGAGTTTGGCTTACATCATGATCTCGCAGTTAGTAAGTTCGACCCCCACGTCGGGCTCTGTGCTGACGGCTCGGAGCCCGGAGCCTGCTTTGGATTCTGCGTCTCCCTCTCTCTCTGCCCCCACCACTTGCATGCAAGTGCGCGCGTGCTCTCTCTCTCTCAAAAATAAATAAACATTAAAAAAAATTTTTTTTAAATTAAAACAGTAAAAAGAAGTATTGAGGTGCTTGGGTGGCTCAGTCAGCTGAGCATCCGATGATTCTTGACTTTGACTCCGGTCATGATCCTAGGGTCACAGGACTGAGGTACAAGTCGGGCTCTGCGCTGAGCATGGAGCCTGCTTGGGATTCTCTCCCTCCCTCCCCCCCCCCACCCCTCTCCACTGCTCATGCTCTCTCTAAAAAATAAAAATAAATAAAAATAAACATAAAATATTTTCAAAAAGCATGGCAATAAGCCATGAGAGGAAGACAGGGAACACACAGAACTACGGACCCCACACACCGAGAAACAAAGACGATCCCCAGAAGAAAAGCAACGGGGACACCCGCCCGGAGGAGCCAGCCTGGAGTGAGGCACGAGGCAGAGGGCTCTGAGAAGGATGCGTCCAAACAGGAGATGTGTGTGCAGGATCTATGTGACCACGCAGAGACGAACTGTACTAATGAAGTCAGAGCCCTAGGGAATAATGGACCCAACACACATATCTTTGTACCGATTTTAAGCAAAGTCGTGCTGTAACTATGCTGGAAGACGAGGGAGGGAAAGAAGCTATGCACGTGCAAGGTGAATCTTCACCCTCACTGTTAGAAGTCAGCCAGTTTTGGGGCGCCTGGGTGGCTCAGTCGGTTAAGCTTCTGACTTCGGCTCAGGTCGTGATCTCACTGTTCATGGGTTCGAGTCCCACATTGGGCTTCTGTGCTGACAGCTCGGAGCCTGGAGCCTGCTTCCCATTCTGTGTCTCCCCCCTCTCTCCGCCCCTTCCCCACTCATGCTGTGTCTCTCGTCTCTCAAAAAATGAATAAACGACAAGGTGCCTGGGTGGCTCAGTCGGTTGAGCATCTGAATTCGGCTCGGGTCATGATCTCTCGGTTTGCGAGTTTGAGCCCCGCGTCGGGCTCTGTGCTGCCAACTTGGAGCTTGGTGCCCACTTCGGATTCTGTGTCTCCCTCTCTCTGCCCCTCCTCTGCTCGTGCTCTGTCTCTCTCAGAAAATAAACATTAAAAAAATGAATAAATGCCAAAAAAACACAAAAGTCAGCCAGATCAGAGAAACAGCTCCCTACAGGCACACAACTTAGAAACCTGGAAGGAGGTAACTGTGCGAGAACAGCTAAGTGACGAAGGTACAAGCTACAGCCCCTGGTTAAGTAACTGAGGGACGAGGAAGGGAGAAGCCAAGAGAGACGGAGGAGACGACTGTCACTTCTCGTTGTGAACCATGCACCTACATGAACCACGTACGCATACAGGATGGAACACGACGAGAGGAAGGCAGACTGACGGCACTGGTATCACACCTGGCACTCGGCGAGAGCTCCGTAACGTCACCTCAGTCTGAGATCGGACGCTGTGGAAGAGGAGCTCGCCTGCCG
>NW_024412786.1:4750735-4800578 GCF_014898765.1 Herpailurus yagouaroundi | reverse complement strand
CGGGGGGGGGGGGGGGGGGGCGAGTAGGCGGCGGCCGCACACACTCACGAGTCTGTATACGAAAGCCGAGCAAACGAAGAAACAGGACCAGCCGACCGACCAAACCAGCCAACGGCAAGAACCACAGCGGCACCTTCTCACAGGTGCCCCGTCAGGTCTCGCTTCCACCCCATCCTTTCTGCCATCAGCGTGTGAACCCACGCCAGGGCCCTGGGACACCCAGGCTGCCACATCTGGCCTGCCACCTATTTTTACACAGCCTCTGAGCAAAGAATGATTTTCCCGTTTTCTACTGGGGGAGGGGGGAACCAGAAGCATGACATTCTAGGACTTGTGACAATTCTCTGCAATTCATGTAAGTTTTCCTGAAACGCAGCCACACCACTCATTTACATATGGTCTCTGGCTGCTGTCACGCTGTGAAGGCAGTGCTGAGTGGGACAGATCTCTGCGCTGCTCCTCTGCTTTCCAGATCACAATGACACAGTCACAAGTCAACGGTGCTTTGAGTGCCACGTGTGGAACTGTGACACTGTATTTTCTTATCACCCCTGCATCCCCACAACGTCCAAACAAGAGAAAAGGAAGTGGACTTCGCCTGCCGAGCTCCTAAGGCACAGCAGGACGAGGACCCCTTTGTCACGAGATCTGCCGGCAAAGCCCTGCGTTCGTTGTGCCACCGCACCACACTGTGCTAGGAGAACACAATCAACGTCCACATTTCCAGAAGAGGCGGTCACCACAGTATTGCTCATGCACAGGAAGGCAGCATCAGAAAAACTTAAAATTTTTAAATGCTAACCATTCTGGATGGATAGCTTTTATTATTAATATATTATTTTTTGCTTACTTAATTTTGAGAGACAGAGAAAGAGAGCGAGGGGAGGTAGGGAGGGAGGGAAGATGAGCGGGGTAGGGGAAGACAGGGGGACAGAGGATCCGAAAAGAGCTTTGTGCTAACAGCAGAGAGCCCGACGCAGGGCTCGAAATCACAAGCCAATAGATCATGACCTGAGCCAAAGTCAGACGCTTAACTGAGTCACTCAAGTGGCCCATAAAAATGTAAACATTTTAAACATTAAAAAAAAATTGTTTTAATGTTTATTCTTGAGAGAGAGAGAGAGAGAGAGAGAGAGGAGAGAGACGTGAGTGGGGGAGGAGCAAAGAGAGAGGGAGACACAGAATCCAGAGCAGGTTCCAGGCTCCGAGCTGTCAGCACAGAGCCCAACATGGGGCTCGAACTCAAACTGTGAGATCATGACATAAGCCAAAGTCAGCCGCTTAACCGACTTAAGCCACCCAGGTGCTCCAAAACTTAAACATTAAAAAAAATTTTTTTTTTTTAATTTATTTTTGAGAGACAGAGAGAGACAGAGCATGAGTGGGGGAGGAGCAGAGAGAGAAGGAGACACAGAATCTGAAGCAGGCTCCGGGCTCTGAGCCGTCAGCACAGAGCCCGACACAGGGCTCAAGCTCACGGACCACGAGATCTTGACCTGAGCCAAAGTCGGCCGCTTAACCGACTGAGCCACCCAGCCGCCCCAGAACTTCAACCTTTGAAATGGAAAATCTCGTAACAGAATTCCTTCAGAAAAATAAAAACGGAAAAGGAAACTCCAAGCAAAGCTGGTCTCCAAGTGGCCTGTCAGCCAAGCGCGAGGAGGCCAGTGATGGTTTTCCTTGGGTTCTGGCGGAGTTCACGGGCACCACCGATACAGCTCAGCTGGTGTTTACTGGAGGAGTCTGAGATGGTGACGAGAAGCCTCTCGGAACGGCCCGCGTGGAACCACCACAGGAGAGTGTTTTCGGAGAAGCTGAGTGAAGATGAAGTCCCTACAACACAGCGGATCCTTGTCCCGGCTGATGGCAGTAAAATTACGTGTAGAGCAAAAAACAGCTTCGTGGGGCAAATTTACACGCCTGGGAAAATGTAATGTTTAAAGCTTACGGTTATTTCTTTTTACTTTCATCAGCAGGTACTTCGAGAGGTTTTTAAAATGCCTCGTGTGTGACTGAGCCAGTAATGTCAACAGGAACCTCATGTACTTGTGGAGACTTAACCGCCATCAGACCCTGACCTGTCCCGTCACACGGCAAGCAGCTCATCACGGGTTAATGGGTTTTTTTTTTTTTTTTTTTTGCAACTTCTTGAGCTCAGGGCCAAGACTGAAATTTCTCTGAATGAGAAAAACAACTCTCAACCACTACTAATGAACACCGAATGGCTCTGGAAACCGGCCTCTGGCTGCAATCTTCATGTTTCTTAATCAATTCAACCTGAAACGATCAGGCTAACCAGCACGGATCTGCAAAGTCTCCACTGTGGTTAAAAAAAAGGTTATTTTAGCACTAGCTTTCAGGAGTGAAAAGAAGGGAGATCCTGTTCTCACACAAGTTTACGGCGGGTACACTTTCTGCACTCAAACTACAGTTAAACAGCATTTTTCAGACCGTAACGCAAACGTGAAGGAAGCTTTCCCATTGCAAAATCCATACAGCTACACACTTGAGGAAGTTTTTCCTAACTGTGAACTGGAAGCGCTTAATCTACGATGCAACAGAATCTAACAGAATTCCGCAGCTGCTCTCCGAGTGAGGACGAGTGAGGACGCTATGTACCTGTGGACTAGTATCGGAGTGTGGCAGGCGCTATCTGTGTAAACGGACATTTCCGAAGATGAAATATGTAAATCTCATTACAGATCAGCATTAATAGATTAGAAGAAGACGTGCAGTAGAGTCTGAGAGGGGAACCGTGGCTCTGAACACCATTTCGGTGAAAATGTTATCCCCTCCGGAAAGAGAATCCCGTCCTTCTCATCAGCAGATCGGTATTACAGAAAACGGAACTCCAATATTTTTCTATTTTTAATTCCATCAGTAAGATCTGTGAAAATCTGCTCTCTCATTGTACAAACACTTTGTAATATCCTCTTCTTTGCCTCTTGGTCTACAAAACCTACGATATTTCCTCTCTGGGCCTCGCTACCCCTGGTCTAAAGAACCCTATACTTACAGCGCTGGTCCTCTTTGGAAATCCTTCTCAGCCACCTGGCACTGATTCTAGGCCTCCTGGAGACTAATGAGTAACTTCTTAAGAGAAGAGTTCACCCGGCATCAGACAGCATCTGATGAGCAGAGAGAGTGAAAAAAGAAACGGGAGGAATACAGCTAACGGTAAGAAGCGTTCTACAAGCTGCCACGGCTAAGAGTCTTTGTCAGCAAAGAAAAACAAAATTAAAAGAGAGCGAGAAAGAGAGGCAGTCTTTAAAATGTTACCGTGAGAAATGGCTCTAAAATTTTAGCTCCTACCACTAAATAATGAACGATACCTACCACCTAAAAAGTACTAGATACAAAGTAGAAGTCAAAACTCCTTGCTCCTGGCATGTTTAAATCTGCTCAAAGAGAAAAAATAATCCTAAAATAATTTAATGAGATATTCTAAGAGTTCACAAAGGAGTGGCCACAGAGGAACTGGAACGACACAGAAAAGTTTGACAAAAAAGGTAGAAAGAGAGTGGAGCCCTAGAAAAAGAGGGATCAAATACACAGACTAATAGTAAAACCATATGATGGGGGATGGACAGAATGGGTAAAGGAGGTTAAAAGGTACAGATTTCAAGTTATAAAATAAGTAAGTCACGATGGTGGCTACAGTTAATAATCCTGTATTATAGATTTGAAAGTTGCTACATGAGATCTTAAAAGTTCCCATTACAAGAAAAACATGTAACTGGGTGGTGACAGAAGTCAACTAAACTAACTGTGGTGATCATTTCACTATGTACACAAATACCAAGTCATCACGTTGTACGCCTAAAACTCACATTATATGTTAATTATATCTCAATTTTTAACAGGCTAATATGTGTAGTATTATAGAAACACTTCCAGAAATCATTCTTGAAACTCTGGTATCACGATAGAAAAGTAGATGATTGTTACAATTTACAAACAGACAAGGGTCCAATAAACATAAAAAAGATGTTCAGCCTCTAAAATAACCAGCTGGATTCAAGCTGGAGGGCTCCGTGGGTCCTAAAACTAGTGCCCTCTTCCTGTCACCCCCAGCTCTGAACCAGCTGCTGAAAAAGGCAAAACGACAGCTCACGTGCGTCACAAATGATCTTTTTTATTGTGAATCTGCCTGATGGTCGGACCACAGCTTGTTGAATTACATTACATGGCCCTGACCTTCTCAAATCTGAACCCTCGACATGGGCTGAATTCTTCCCGCAGTCAGAAGCGGAAAAGACTTTACCCACAAGGTCAGAATGTAGCCCAGGCAGAGAAAGAGAAGGGCTGGGCCCCAGAACACACTCCCTCCCCTTAAGAAAAACAAGCCTGAGGAGAAAAGGTGCCAAGAGGTGAATGAATACTTAGGAGAGAATCCTCTCTATGAGGATTTTTACAGAATAATACGGGGGAAAAGCTGGAGAAATAAGAACCCTAAATATCAGGCCCAGGAGTTGCAGCTTCACTGTGTAAGCACAGAGGGAGGCCGGAGGTTGGAGGAGGGTCATTCAGGAGGGGCTGAAGGAAAGACAGCCCTGGGGATCAGGGGCAGAGACCCTGCTACAACAGAGTAACTACACTGTCTCCTGAGATGACGAAGCCTGAAACGTAGCCAATTAAATGGTTATGCCCACCTTCTCCTCAAGATACAATGGAGCAAGGGGTATCTGGGTGGCTCAGTCGGTTGAGCGTCTGACTTCGGCTCAGGTCATGATCTCACACTCTGTGAGTAGGAGCCCCGCGTCGGGCTCTGTGCTGACAGCGCAAAGCGTGGAGCCTGCTGCAGATTCTGTGTTTCCCTCTCTCTCTCCTCTTCCCCCGCTCATGCCCTGTCTCTGTCTCTCAAAAATAAATAAACGTTAAAAAAAAGTTCTTTAAAAAAAAATACAATGGAGCAAATGAAAATGGATTAAAAATAGGTCATGTCCCCCAAAAGACCCTATTGGGCCATTTTCTGAAGTGCCAACTGAGCAAAAAGTCAAATATGCCAAGTCAACCTCTGGTCTTTAATAAAAACTTTCAGTGAAGAGTTCCAAAATGACAGTAATTAGGACTCACAAGGAGTCAGACGGCTGACTAAAAACCAGAGATGTCCCGTGGCTGGTGTAAAATAAAAACAAAATAATCTCAATTTCTCTCTCTCTCTCTCTCTCTCCCTCCCTCCCTCTCTCGCAGGTAATGTGGGAGCAGCAGCTGGGCATCTACGAGCAGTCTTTCTCTGAGTGCTACTCCAGCTTGCTAGGCCTGGCTGCTCCTTGGGGCCCAGATTAACCCCTGCCCTAGGATACTGCACATTCCAAAACATACCAGAGCAAACTACAAAGGCTGCTATTTAACTTCCTAAAAACACCCCAGTGCCACAGAACCACACTGTACCTGGTCTAGCCCTGGTTGTTCTAGGCTCCAGGGTCTCCCAACAGAACACTGCTCTCCTTGATGCAACTCATGGAAGAAAACGCCTGATGGTCTCAATGGTCTTACCTTTCAAACCAAGTTTAAAAATTAAAAGAAAGGTTTTCTTCTCTGTGGCTCCTTGCCCATTACAGGTTATCCTGGTAACAGTTGTCTTCAAATTTACTGCATTAGCAGATTAGCAGGAGTAAAGTGGGACGTGGAAGCAAAACAGAAGCTCTTCTGTAAAGAAAAAAAGAGCATATGATCACAGCGTGTTCTGTCTGGGTCTGATGACAGCTGTCAGTAAAGATACTGTTTCAGGGTCCTGATTCACATAGAACTACACCTCAGAAAATTGAAAAGTTCTAGTTAACCGCAATTTTTCTGTGGGAAAACAGGGAAAAAGGGCACTGTCGTTCCCCCTGCCTCAGCTTTTAACCTACACTAAACAATAACCCAGAAATAGAGACACCGTAATATCACCATCTGTGAACAAATAACAAAGAACATATGTATTATCGTCATCTTATGAAAACATCAATAATATTCTCATCCAACACAGAGCTAAGTAATGGCACCATACTTTAAAATACTGAAAGCAAATTCGGGGGTGGCTGCGTGACTCAGATTGTCAAGTGTCTGACTTGGTTTCAGCTTAGGTCACGATCTCACTTTCGTGACTTCTAGCCCTGCGATGGGCCCTGTGCAGAGCCTGCTTGGGATTCTCTCATCCTCTCTCTCTCTCTCTCTCTCTCTCTCTCTCTCTCTCCCTCCCTCCCTCCCTCCCTCTCTCCCTCTCTCTACTCCTTCCCTGCTCACACTGTCTCTCTCTCAAAATAAATAAATAAACTTAAAAATATAGTAATAAAATTAAATAATAAAAATAATAAAATAAAAATTTTAAAGCAGATTTTCAAAGTATCTCCCTCTAAATGCCCTCAAGTAGCCCCATGTAATACGTTAAAACATAATGTTTACCAGGAAATGTAAGCAGAATATTGAAGTCACTGAAGTACTAGCTATACAGCCAAATTCTAATGTCAATGAATCAAATACTACACATGAAAGGACTATAAACTGTCTTCCAAGGCACTTCATTTATAACTTAACACTGCAGGAAAAAAAGACTCAAACTATGGACAATATGCTAATGAGAAATCTTGTAAGAATGCAGTCTACAAGGCATTTCACAAAAAATGCTGTTCATGTGATAACCTTTCTTCCATAAAACACACTACACTGAGATCAATGTTTTCCATCAAGTAATAAATAGAAACAATGCTAACTGCTTGATAAAATGAATGAAACAAAACAGTAAGAAACCCAGGTTAAAATGAAAAGAACATAAAAATCTGATGTACTTATGTGCTCCACAGGATTTGCGCGCGCGCACACACACACACACACACACACACACACACACACTCTTTAGCGTTTAATTTGAGTGGCTGCAGGACCCTCAAAACTAATCCGCAATCATCTTTTCCAGGAGCCAAGACCACCCACCTCTCCTGCTTGTGGGCGGATCACAGGCTCCCAGCAGAGCAGGACAACCTGCCGGCCTCACCCTGCCCCACACGCCCATCCAGGAAGCCAAAAGAAAAAACCCGCTGTCAAATGTACTCCTGAGCATTATGAACCTGAGTGCTTATTAAATAGGAACAAGTATGCTGAGACTTAATCCACTTTTCTGGAATACGGTCTTTGCATAATTGCTCCTACTCTTTTCACTTAGGCTAATTAGGAAAGGGAGTGGGTCTATACTACTGATGGCAAGAAATACAGTTGGTTATTCTAAGGTGGGAGAACATGAGAAACCGGACCAGACGATGGAAGACAGAACGGGCCAGTGTCCGAGTGGAGCAGCGGAACTCTGAGTAAAGAGCATATACTGAATACACATTGAAATGCCTCTAGATGGACAGTAAAAAGACTACCTCGGTTGTTTTGCCTTGTTTTTCAAAGGCACAATCTACAAGGACCAGGAGAAGGCAACAGAATTGGAGGGGTGCTGGAAGGGAGCAGGAGTGCTGTCTGAAGAAATTATTCCCTGAATACTCAGATCCCTAAACATCCTCACCCTCTGTCCCACCCCTGCCAGCCCCAGGAGGCAGGCCTCTGAACTGGGAGACCCTGGTTCAGCTGGGCACAGCTGGGGACAGCTTGCCACCCTGACAACAGAAAGGCTGTGGGAACTGCAGAACAAATGCGGAGACACAGGCACGCCCCACTGCCCACCCCAGCCCCAGCCAGATTCTCTTACTGGGCGCCAACAGTCTTCGGAGCCAACTACGGAACTTGAGAAAGAAAAGAACCTGAAAGCACCAAGACACTGGGCACTTCCCAACCAAGGAGCACTACTAGTCACTGTGGTGCTGGAAAGTTCGTAGCCAACGCACCCCTCTTGTGATGGGAGCCTCCAATCTACTACTGTTAAAACCAAATGTTTTTTTACAAACCCTTTTTATCGCAAATTTGCAGGACAGTTGCAAGAGCAGTACGAGAAACTCTCAGCGAGCCTCCACTGGTCTTACAAGTGACCACTGGGTCACTTTTGCTTGAACGCTCCACTCCCTCTCTGCGAACATCCCAAATGTTTGAGACCTTTCTGCAAAGGTTTCGTGGACCTTTCCGCAAACACGCCACTGTGTATTTCCTAAGAACAAGGATAGTAAGCAACACAAGCACAGTACATATGCCACAGTCAAGAACACAGTACCTGTTGACTACGGAGTAAATAGTTCACTTTCTAATCCTGCCAATGGTTTTATGATGTCGTTCGTGGCAATCTTCCCTCCCCTCCACTCAGGATCCTATGTCACATTTCCTTCCACTCCTGTCTGAAACAGCCCGCCAGCATTTCTTAGTCTTTCATTTTTTGATCTTTTTGAAGACTACAGGGTATGCATTTCTGGTGGGAATGAATGAAGTTTTGTTTTTCCCAGAGTATCACATAAGGCAGATGTCAACCTCTCCCTTTACTGGTGACCACTCTGATCACCCGGTTAAGACGGTATGTGCCATATTTCTCCACTGTAAAATAACCATTTTCTCCCAAGTAATCAATTGGTAAGTAATCTGTGGGAAGATATTTTGAGATTATGTCCTTAAAACATTCACTCAGTAGTTTTACTACCCACTGGCAATTTTTGTCTGAATCAACTGTTACTCTGATGGTTATAAAGCGGTGTTTTCTTGAAAGTCTACTATTCCTTCATCAGATGACATTCTAACTTCAGGAAGGTGGGCCTCCTCTTTATTCTGTTAACAGTGTGGACTCATAGGTTCTTATTTTACTTATTAATGCCATTATCCACTCTGATACTCAAGTTGTCCCAGATTCAGCCAGTGAGAATCCCTTCAAGCAGACTCCCATGTGCTTTCCATGCTTTTTGAGCACTTCCTTATTTCCTGGCATAACAACACGTTCGAGATTCATCCTGAACGTTCTCTGCCCCAGCTCTAAAATCATCCATCTTCCAAGGAGCCCTGGTTCTTTTAGTGGAGAATGTAATGCAGAAATGAAGATTTGAGAGCCAAGGACAAAGCTGGGAAAGACGGTGATTCCATATAATTCAACTGTGTGTGCTATGTGTATCCCTGACTTTTAAATATGAAGGAAAACCAAAGATCGCCAGACATCTCAGGAAATCCTCTAGCATGAAAAGTCAAGGGCAAAACAAACAGAAAAATACAAGCTGGAGTAAAGACTATACAAGGAAGAGAGAATATAAAAAAAAAAAAACTGTATCCTCAGATGGATAATACATCCATTGGGGAAAAAACAAAAAACAAAAAACACAGGATACTATTTTAAAGGGCACAGAGAATAATTAACAGACTAATACAGAAGGAAAATGATTTCTGACCCGGGAGTCTATACTCAGCCAAACTATCAACGAAGAGTACACAGAAACACGAGTCAAAAGATCTACCTCCTACACGATTTATTCACAGAAAGCTACCGTGCAGAGACTGTGCTCCACTAACACAAGAGGGACCGCCATAAAGAAGACAACACAGAATACAAGAACAAGAGAGTCAATGCAGGAGAGAGGCGGAGAGAACCCCTGGGATCCTGGCAGACAACTGTGCTCCCTGCAGGGAGGGCAAGCAGGGCAGGCCGGAGCGGGGAAGGATTTCCTCGAAAAGATAAAGCTGACGGAAAACTTGCTGAACACGTAACTGACTAAAAGTCTGAGGCTAAAACAGTGCATTAATAGCTTCTTAGAAAAGTGATGGTGGGGCATCTGGGTGGCTCAGTCGGTTGAGCGTACAACTCTTGATTTTGGCTCAGGTCATGATTGCAGGGTCATGGGAGGCGGGAGCCTACTTAAGATATTCTCTCTCTCTCTCTCTCTCTCTCTCTCTCTCTCTCTCTCTCTCTCCCCTTCTACCCCTTCTCCGCAGTTTGTGCACTCATACTCTCTCTCAAAAAATAAAAAATTAAAAAGTGATGGGTGCCTGGCTGGTTCAGTTGGTACAGCATGTGACTCTTGATCTTGGGGTTGTGAGTTTAAGTCCCACGCTGGGTGGAGAGATTACATATAAACAAACAAACAGGGGCGCCTGGGTGGCGCAGTCGGTTAAGCGTCCGACTTCAGCCAGGTCACGATCTCGCGGTCCGTGAGTTCGAGCCCCGCGTCAGGCTCTGGGCTGATGGCTCAGAGCCTGGAGCCTGTTTCCGATTCTGTGTCTCCCTCTCTCTCTGCCCCTCCCCCATTCATGCTCTGTCTCTCTCTGTCCCAAAAATAAATAAACGTTGAAAAAAAAATTTAAAAAAAAAAAAATAAAAAAATAAAATAAAAAATAAAAAATAAAAAATAAAAAAATAAACAAACAAACAGGGGTGCCTGGGTGGCTCAGTCAGTTCAGCATCCGACTTCGGCTCAGGTATTGATCTCACAGCTGGTGGATTTGAGCCCCGCATCATCAGGCTCTGTGCTGACAGCTTGGAGCCTGAAGCCTGCTTTGGATTCTTTATCTCCCTCTTTCTCTGCCTCTTCCCCACTCACTCTGTCTCTTAAAAATAAACATTAAAAAAAAAAAAAACACAAACAAACATAACATTTTAGAGGGGGAAATGATACTATTTCTGGGAAAACCAAAAAATTTTTAGGAAAGGAAAAATATTTGTAATTTACCACTTAACATTAAAGAGCACACAGGGTCATAATGATAAAACTAATTACTGATTTAACCAAAATTGTAATAAAATTATCAAGGAAAGATGGAGAAGACAGACTGTGGGGAGGGGAGAGGAGAGGAGAAAGCTAATCCTTATTCCATATCTTTTCACAGCAGGAAATCAATAGATATGCTTAAAACCAAAACAAACTAGCATACAAGTAAGCAAATATGAACTCTTCAAATATGTTCTTCAGACACATGGAGGTAAATACATTTTTTAATTGGCCAGAAGAATTCAAAGAACTACAAGCTGCCTTTGGGAAAAGGGAAAAGAGGGTGGGAAGGCTAAAGAAAGCTGTTTTTC
Organism: Herpailurus yagouaroundi; assembly: GCF_014898765.1. NCBI lineage: Eukaryota > Metazoa > Chordata > Mammalia > Carnivora > Felidae > Herpailurus > Herpailurus yagouaroundi. The sequence continues at coordinate 4,789,672 of NW_024412786.1, read as the reverse complement.
TTATCCAACCTCCCAGGACTAGCTCACTCTTGACTGTGGATGTGTAAAACACTGACAAAAAAAAATTTTTAATAAATTTTTAAGAAGAATGCTTAACTGGAAAAGCTTTTAAATGTTGAGACCAGAGAGCTTTAACAACAGCAACTCACTAGCTATGAAACTAAGTCCTCTAACCTGAGTACCCATTTCTTCATCTATGAAATAACGAGTTGCACTAATAAACTCTAAATGTTCTTCCTGCTTCAGTGATTTATGAATCTGCTATAAAAACAAAGTAATCTAGGCTTTAAATATGGTGCCAGTGGCAGGGCATCTGACTTCGGCTCAGGTCATGATCTCACGGTTCATGGGTTTGAGCCCCCCTGTCGGGCTCTGTGCTGACGGCTCAGAGCCTGGAGCCTGCTTCAGATTCTGGGTCTGCCTCTCTCTCTCTCTCTCTCTCTCTCTCTCTCTCTCTCTCTCTCTCTCTCTGTGTGTGTGTGTGTCCCTCCCCTGCTCATGCACTGTCTCTCTCTCTCTCTCTCAAAAACAAATAAACATTAAAAAAAAAGATTAAAGATACACACACGAAGGATGTCCACGAGGACAATCCACGAGGATGATGACAGGTACTTCCTTCTCAAAAAGGGGCAACTCTCCCCAAGTGTTTAACTTATAGGAAACCCCAAGGTTTACATCGTAACCAAAGGGCGAAGATGAGAAGGGCCTGGCCAAAGCGCTCTTGAGAGTACGGAAGCGCGGAACAACAGCACGGTGTTGCAGGGCTGAAGGAGGAAAAGCAGGGATTTGCTAGCGACCGCTACAACGTGCACTCTAACGGCTGACGTCCTAGTCTATCGAGGCCACTGCAGAATACCACACTGGGCGGCTGATAACAACAGAAATTTAGTTCTACAGTTCTAGAGGCTGCGAAAGCCCAACATCTCGGCGTCTGGTGAGGACCCGCTTCACGGTTCACAGACAGTGGTCTTGTTTGCTGTGTACTCGCTCAGCAGGAGGGGGCCGGCAAACCTCCGGGGTTGGTTTTTAAACCCCCTTCATAAAAGCTCCACCCACATGGTCTAACCACCTCCCAACAGCATCACACCGAGGATGTGTAAGGATTAGATTTCAACACACGGACCTTGAGGGGGGACACCGACATTCAGTCTATAGAAATGGGTATCGTTAGATTCTTCTCTCAGAGGAAATGGATCCAGAGGGCCCCCTTCAAAACAGGAAACCAAGATTTAAGAAAGAGATAATACACTTTTATATTTATTTTTGCCAATTTTGAAGGAGCCACATTTTCTTCAACAGCCAATAGCTCTACCACTGAGCATCTCCTCTTTTCAGTACTACTGACTCTGACCAAGGCCAAGAAGGGGAATTCAAGAACAATATACCTATAAAATTACCAGTCAGAAATGAGGACTGGTTTAGCGTAAGACAGTGAAAAAAACCAGACTCTCAACTCAACAGTGTCTAAATACGTACTTGCTTAGTCACAGAATTTGAGAACAGCAACAATGAACATCTAGCCTTACAAATCCTTTGTGCTAGCATTATGCAAGCATTTTCCACTCTCTCAGGTATTAATTCCTATTTTACAGTTGAGGATAATAAGAAAGGATTTACTCCAAATAACCCTTATGTGAACTAGGTTTTGTTTTTTTAAGCTCACCTTACGAAGAAAGCCAATGAAAATCTCTCAATGCTGTCACGTGAATTTTTAATATCGATTCCAAGATATTCCCCACTGATGCAAATTCACAAGAGGAAGTCCCAGCTAATGCAGAACATACGAGAAAGCATTTTCTCCTTATATCCTACGTCACGCACAAACAAAGCACCTCAAGTACAGAGAGGCGACCCGGCCTGATCACATAAAAGCAAGTCGCTTGATGACTTCTTAGCAACATCAGGAAGCTCCAAGGTAGGCAGCTCGACCAGAGTAAAATTTCAACACGGGTCTTCCCCTCACTTCTGTAAGCGTCCATTCTCACACGCGTTTTTCAAACACCCAAGTCCGAAGACAGGGAGTATGAAACGGGAAGATAATCCATCTTTGAGGCCTTGTCCATCATCTCATCCTCAATGCCTAGCACAGCGTGAATAACAATTTTGAAAATCCACAAAAACTTGAATGCGAAAATCATCAAAAATGAGCGAACAACTCATAATTGGGAGAAATCACCTAACTAAATAATTTGGATGACTTCAGAGGCATCTTTCTTTCTTTCTTTTTCTTAATATATAATTATCTAACCCATGACTCCAGTCTTGTGGTGGTCTTAGTGCAACAATTAAGTGTGGGGTTTCTGTTTTGTCTGTTGGTTGGTTTTTTTTGAGAGGGGTGGGGCAGAGAGAGACCAGGAGAGAGAGAATTCCAAGCAGGCTCCACGCTGTCAGCACAGAGTCAGCGCAGAGCCTGATGCAGGGCTCAAACTCACAAACCGTGAAATCCTGACCCGAGCCTAAATCAAGGGTTGGACGCTTAACCGACTGAGCCATGCAGGCACCCCCAAAGGTATCTTTCAACAAAATTTAAAGATATATTTGCATGTAAATATTTATACTCAGTATTTCAATATTTATACTTAAATATACACATATACATGTAACTCAGCTAATTTCAGAAACGCCAATCATTTTAATACAAGCCGTGGCAAGAATACCAAGGCTTCTAAATCATTAATCATGGGGAACCTGGGTGGCTCATTCGGTTAGGCGTCCGACCCTTGATTTTGGCTCAGGTTAAGATCTCATGGTTTGTAAGATCAAGCTCCATGTCAGGCTCTGCACAGTGAGGAGCCTGCTTGGGATTCTCTGTCTCCCTCTCTCTCTCTGTCCCTCCCCCACTCGCGCACACACACGCTCTCGCTCGCTCTCTTTCCCCAAATAAACTTAAAAACAATCAATCAGAAATCACCATACCAAGAACACACACACACACACACAAAGTCTTTATTAAAGTATAAAACATCCACAGTAAATCCATACTATCACTTTTTAAAAACACAATCACATATGTAAAGTACTTTAGGTAAAAACTTTGGCACCTGATTAGATTACATCATGGTCTGGCTATGCACCTTATGGGATACTCAAATCACTGCAGTCATGCATGAAGCCAACCCAATCTAAGTTGCGATTAAGATGGAGCCAAGTCATAAATTAGTAAATTAGCATCCAAAGGAAAGCCCAGAGAACCAACTCTGCCTCTGAGATGAGAGCAATGGTATGCAAGGCGACAGGATCTCAATCGCCAGCAAGTGGCTCAGCCACGATAAACCATCAAGTTTAATTTGACGTAAAAGCTGAGATTTCCATAATCCAGGATACAACGGCAAGAAAGGCATCAAAACTTTTTGCAGGACATCTTGGTAACCAAGTGATTAGTAAGTTAAATAAAAGTACAGAGACTGGAAAATGTGCTAAGCGCCATGAAAGTGGAAGAATTTGTCCACTGAGAACTCAACCCAAGAATGGGATTGTCTCTCTCCCTCTCTCTGCCCCACCCAGGTGCGCACACTCATGTGTGTGTCTCTCTCTCTAACTAAATAAACATTTTAAAAAGTTCAACTAGATTATCTCTGTGACTGTAAATAATTTAGCGCAGCGTATAAACGATCTTCATTAGAACTGCGGCAACGCAACTAAAACCACACCTCCTTCCAAATCACGGCAAGGTACTTCGGCCCGGGGATGCGCAGAGGCCGTACTGTATGCCCCACGCCACCAAACAATGGGGAAGACTTAAAAGAGAACACAGATTTGGTTCAGTCAACCTCTGGGCAAGAATTCATCTCTCTAAACTTACCTTATCTGTAAAATGAGAAGATCAGACTAAACTATCACTTATGATGCTTCAAATCCTAACCTTCTAGAAAATGAAATATAAAATCTAAGTGAAACCAGGAGATTCAAAGAGATGAAGAAAAAGGAACCAATGAGTAACCACAGTCAAACTCTTAAGAAATTCAATAAATTTCCGCAAGATCTTAAAGTATAGAGTCCTGGTAACAGAATTTATAGAGTTGTACAGTATCACTGTATTCTGCTAGGAAACTGATTTGGTCTGTGTCCAGTATTTTCGTTTTGCTTTAAGTCCACATATGGACACACCACCTCCAAGGAAGACCAAACTGCAGAAAGGTCAGGGGAACAGAGGGCTCACAAAGGTGCGTACGGTCCCTTTCTCCCATAAAAAGTGGACCAAGAAACTCTTCCTCCTACGTCAGGTTATAATCCCCAGTGCCACCTTCAGCGTTCTCAAACAGTACCATAGGCCTGCTTTGTCAAGGACCCAAACCCAGTACAACTCGATGCCCTGTTGATAGGAGCTGTGGTTATTTTTAGGTGTCGTAAGGTAAACTGGAGTATGAATTCATCCACGAAGCTTGTAAGATACCCCACACCCACCTTTCCTGTGGTATACAACCCAGTACATATATAAAGCAGGACAGGGTCCTCCGAAAAGAATCCTGACAGGTATCTGGAGAACAGGATTTAGATTCACAACTTGCGTGAAATGAGTTAATAGGCAGAAGCTCAAGGCAGAATGAAAACCTTAACACAGCTCTTCAAAGGCACATTTACAAATAGCTTCTGTGGCCTGTACCAGACCTCATATTTTTCTCCATCCTTAAGAAGGGGGGAAAAACCCCTCTCAAAGAGTTTGATTTATAGCACGGTAGGAAAAAACAAAACCAAATTCTTCTTTCTCACAGAGTAAAATGTTTTACCTGACAGACTTTCCTCTGTATCGCAGTTGCTTTCACTAGGCCACCACTGGTGACCGTTTAGTTTTCATTTTTCCTATTATGAAACAACGCCGGGGTTTCCAGAAGTGGAGCTGTCGGATCAAACGTGTGTTTCTAACTAGACGCACACGGGCAAATGGCTCCCCCGGAGGCTGTGCCATCCGAAGGGCCACCAGCAATGCAGGCGCGCCGTGTCCCCACACCCTGGCCCTGACGCGCACCGTTCGTACGTCTGAGAGCCATTTACACTCCGCTCTTCAGCCAACTGTCTGTTTACATCCTTTGTCCATGTTTCCACCGGGGCCGGCCTTCTCCGTGACTTGTAGTGGTGACTTACAAGGCAGAAAACGAGCCCTCTGTCCGACCGCATTCCAATCTCTTCAACTCATTCCGATCTGGTGTCTATCCATGCCACTCAACTGAAACTGCTCTTTCCAGTCACCAGTGACCTCCAGATGGGGCTAAGTCCAAATGCAACTCCTTCTGTCCTCATCTTGAACTCGCCCTCGGCAGCTTTCAATACAGCTGACCAGCAGCCCCTCCTCATTAGAACATTCTCCTCACTCGCCTTCTTTGGTATTAGGCTCCCGGTTTCCTCCCTGGCTTCTTCAGTCTCCCTAGCCGGGGCTCCCGTCCTCCCCTCCCTTCCCCTCCCACACGACCGACCGCGGTGCAGGCCGCAGGGTCCGGGCGGTGCCCGCTACCTACTACGCTCCCCCAAGCTGACCTGACCGTATTAGCTGGGGTGTCCACTCACACTTGTTCTATTCGCGCTGTCGCCCCAGTGACCGCAACAAGGCCCGGGACACTTTCAAAAAAAAGTCTTGTTGACTAAATGAAGCCATTTCAGTGGGTTTTAAAAAGGCCTCTACAGGGGCGCCTGGGTGGCGCAGTCGGTTAAGCGTCCGACTTCAGCCAGGTCACGATCTCGCGGTCCGTGAGTTCGAGCCCCGCGTCGGGCTCTGGGCTGACGGCTCGGAGCCTGGAGCCTGTTTCCGATTCTGTGTCTCCCTCTCTCTCTGCCCCTCCCCTGTTCATGCTCTGTCTCTCTCTGTCCCAAAAATAAATAAAAACGTTGAAAAAAAAATTAAAAAAAAAAAATAAAAAGGCCTCTACAGACACAGTTGAGATACAACTTTATACAACCGAAGGCCATCTCTGCACTTCAAACGCAGGCACCCAACTGCGGGCCGACATTCCCCGTCGGATGGTTCAAGCACCCCAAAGTCAGTGTCTCCAAAACTGCCTGTCCACCATACACCAACACTGACCGGCCATCAATCCTTTCTGTCCCCGTGTCGTCCCTGTGTCAGGAAAGGCACGCCCCAGGTGTAAAAGTCAGAGCCCGGAAACCACCCTGGCTCTTCTCTTCCCTCCCAATCCTATTCATCCAATTCTGTCTTCTGAGTACCTCCCCGCCTCCATTTTCTGCCACCACCACCCCCCTCCCCCAGGAGAAGAGAAACAGCTTCCTGATCCATCTCCCTGGGTCTCCTCTGGACCGTCTAAGCCACCGTTGATTTGGGTTCCTCGTCAGCGTCCCCTGCCACTCCGTGTGAGGCATGGGAACAATAATTCTGATCCACGTGGTCCACTACAGGAGCCACGTAAGGCTTCTGAGCACTTGAAATCTAGACGGTTTGACGGAGGTGTGCTGTAAGCATAAAATGCACACTTGACTTCAAAGGCGTGGTACAAAAGACAGAAATGAAAATATCTCATTGGTAATTTTTATGCTGACTGCATATTGAAAAAAGTTAAGATTCCATATGTAGCTTGCATTATATCCTATTCATTGAGACATTGTCCTGAGCATTTCACTGAGAGCACCAGCACCATGGCCACCTTTTTCTAACCATGTATGACCACAGCATGGCAAGAGCTGGGCCTGGCACGGATCTGGCAGCGAGATGCTTGCCGAACGAATTATGGCCAGCAATCAGTATCATTTATGTGCACTCACTTAAAAACAAAACATTAAACATGTAATTCTCACTTGGGAGTTGGATGACACTTGTACGACACACTTGGTATTAAGAAAACTTTCTATGTTTAAAACTTTAGTCTTTTAAATGTTTATTTATTTTGAGAAAGAGGGAGAGAACACAAGTAGGGGAGGGGCAGAGAGAGGGAGAGAGAGAATCCCAAGCAGGCTCCATGCTGTCAACGCAGGGCCCAATGCAACGTAGGGCTCGATCGTATGAACCGTGAGCTCATGACCTGAGCTGAAATCAAGAGTTGGACGCCTAACCGACTGAGCCACCCAGGTGCCCCTATGTTTAAACTTTAGGTACACATGCATCTTAAGAAATAATTACTTACTTCTTTAATGTGCATTCTAATCACGTGTCATTAATTTTTCTAATTTCTCATGGCCAAAATTTCTGTTAGAAGGGAAAGACAGACTGGGGAAGACTGGAAATTCAAGCTGGCCTAAAAATAACTTGAAGATTACGAGTCATCAACTAGTAAAACATTGGTCATCACAACTCAAAAAATCAGCCACAAGAGAAGGAAGGTTGGCGGACAGCACAAGGCAAAGCAAGCAAATTAAGGATAAACACGCAAAGTCTAGTTAACGAGAGCCGGACTCGTTTTGTTATTCCCTCTGCAACATTATCAAGCCACGGAGAGGGTGTGGGATACACTCACGTTGACAAGCTTTACAGTCGTATGTTGTCATTCTACAGAAAACACACTCTCAGATGGCCTCACAAACCCAGAAAGTGACAGGGTAGAAAGGACAATCCAAATGATCATTACATTTGAAGGACAGAACAACTGTGACCTGAACGAATTTCAACGTGATTTAGGTTGGAAGCCCTTTAAAAATTTAAATTTGGGTCCTCATTCAGCCTCCACAGACAGATCACGACCAAACAAGCACCCCCAGTGAGAGTATGACAAAGTTTACCCCTCAAACAGAGACACAGCTACCGGCGAACGGGACACAGAACACTGTGGGGACCCCACAAAACAACCCAGGTCTTCCACAAATAGAGGGCAAGAGGGGGAAAAAGTGATGAATGGGTAATCTACCATTTTTTTAAAACTGGTAGACTTTATGTGGATCCTGATTTGCCAAAATTAGAACACTGTACCAAAAAATTATACTATGAGACAAGTGGAAATTTCACTCTGGGTATTAGATAACATTAAGCAACTACCGTGTGGGGTTGCTTTCTAGATCTGAGAATTTTGTGGTTATGTTACCTATGATTAAACAGCCAAAGGGGGAAAAAAAGTGTTTTCCTTTGAAAGATAGTACATGTATACTGGCATATTTACACAAGAAACAATATAATTACTTGGGGATTTTCTTCCAAGCAATATGGAAAGAACTAACCATAAAGGGAAAAGTAATAAAGTGAATTACATTCCAAATGACTTCTCCTCAAACGACACAATGGAAAGCCACCGAGCAGGTGAAGACATTCACCACACTTACATCTCCTGAAAAACTCATACCCAACATAAAAGAAATCCCACCAAGTGTCATGCTTGAAAGTATGTCCAAATATTGTGACACTCCTCCTTTCAAAAAAAAAAAAAAAAACGGAGCCCAACTCCCCTCCCCTCGAAGGCAAGCTGGGACACTTTGACTCTCTTCTAACAAAGAGAACTCGGCAAAACTCAATGCCATGTGACTTCTGAGGTCATAAAAATGATAGCTTCCACTTGGTGCTTTTTCCCTCAAATCATTCTCGGGGGGCTGGTGGGGTGGGGGGAGTCGGTCACCATGTCCTGAGGACAGGACCCACAGGATCCCTGACACCAGCCCACATGAAAAGGAACCGTGGCCTGCCACCCACAGCCAGGACTAATCTGCCAGGCATGTGAATGAGCCACCTTGGGATGGAACTCCCCACCACAGTCAAGCCTTCAGACTGGGGGCCAAGACACTGCCCAAGTTCATGTCCTACAGAAACTGAGACAATAAAGGTTTTTTTGTTAGGGGGGGGGTCTAGGTGGCTCAGTCAGTTGAGCGTCCGACTTCCGCTCAGGTCACGATTTTGAGTTTTGTGAGTTCAAGCCCCACGTCAGGCTCTGTGCTGTCAGCTTGAGTCTGGAGACTGCTTCAGGTTCTCTGTCTCCCTCTCTCTCTGCCCCTGCCCCACTCCCCCCCTCTCTCTCAAAAATGAATAAACGTTAACAATTTAAAGGTTTTTTTTGTTGCTATGAGCCACTAAAAGTTTAAGGATAATTTGTTATGCAACAACAGAGAGCTAACACAACAAGAAAAACTAATAATGCAGTGAAAAAAAAAAAAGAACGAAAACTTTAAAATATACTCTTTATAACAAAGGATATCCCAGGGGGCACCTGGGTGGCTCAGTCAGTTGAGCATCTGACTCCTGAGTGCGGCTCAGGTCATGATCCCATGGTCGGTCGTGGGGCTGGGCCCCGCCTCGGGCTCTGTGCTGTATGCTGGACAGCAGTGGAGCCTGCTTGGGACTCTCTCCCTCCCCCCTCTCTGCCCCTCTCCCACTAGTGCACACACGTGCTTGCACTCTAAGTAATAAATGCACTTTTAAAAAAGGATAGAAAGAAAGGAGAGCCAAGTGACCAATAAAAGTATGGAAAGGTGCTTGACTTCACTGGTGCAAATTCAAACTCTCCTAAGACATCACTACACAGCTAGGAGTGTAGCTGCAAAGCACAGCACGGACAACGCGCGCTGCGGGAGACGACATGCAGTGAAAGCCTGACATGCCGCTGGTGTAATGGCACTTTCACTCGCTACGAGTACTTCAGGAAGTGCAGCCACAGTCGTCCAAAACCAAATATATGCATGCCTCTAAGACCTGGCAATTTTACTCCCAGATACATTCCCCAAAGAAATACATGTATCTGTTCACCAAAAAAAAAAAAAAAAAAAAAAAGACACCGTGAATGTTCAGGGCAGCAGTATTTGTCACAGCCCCGAACAGACACCCATCTAGATGTCCATCAACAGAGTAATTTCAGAGCAACGAGAATAACAACTGCATGTAACGACGGATAACCTCACACACAACGCCAAGAGAAAGGACTCAGACACAAACTAAAATACCGTAAAGTTCTACTCATTTAAGGAACAAAACGGGGCAGACTAATCAGTTCGGGCAGACGGGAGGACACCGGTGCCTGCGGCAGGGAGGGTACCGACTGGACGGGAACAAAGGGGCATCCGGGGTGCCAACTACCCAGGTGCGTTTCAGCTTGTGGAAACTTCTTCTGACATGAGCCCTTTTCTGTCTCTTTAGTCTACTGAACTATAATTCAATAGAGTTTTAAAACAGTAACGATACAGGAGAGAAGTGAGGAAGGGAGTGAGGCAGGGACGGCCTCCAGTATGGCTGTTGGCGCTCAGCAAAGGAGGGTTCGTGATACTACTCTATGTTTCGCATGTTAGAACTTTCCCCTCGTAAAAAAGACTTTTAAGTTTCTTAATACAAAAGTAGCTGGAACTGCTGGTAGAAGTACAAACTTGCGGGGCGCCTGGGTGGCGCAGTCGGTTAAGCGTCTGACTTCAGCCAGGTCACGATCTCGCGGTCCGTGAGTTCGAGCCCCGCGTCAGGCTCTGGGCTGACGGCTCGGAGCCTGGAGCCTGTTTCCGATTCTGTGTCTCCCTCTCTCTCTGCCCCTCCCCCGTTCATGCTCTGTCTCTCTCTGTCCCCAAAATAAATAAACGTTGAAAAAAAAAATTTTTTTTAATAAAAAAAAAAATAAAAAAAAAGAAGTACAAACTTGCGTATTTTTTCTGGTCAGAGATAAAAGGTGTTGAATTCTTCACATTCTTTGACCCAATTATTCTACTTCTGTGACTTTATCCTAAGGTGTCTATCCTGAGCAAAAGGTTTGTATGTAACAATGTCCACAGGAGTTTAAAACAGGAAAGAGAAATGTCTACATGCGGAGAACACAGGACACCTAGGGACTACCACGGGACAAATAATCCAAGTCGCTCACAAACACACGGCACCCAACTATGCCACGGTAAACAACAACGATCGAATCTGCACCAAGGTTCTTTTATCCATCCAATGAAATACAGTCGTTACAAATGATCTCACGGGGTGCCTGGGGGGCTCGGTCCGTTAAGCGTCCGACTTCGCCTCAGGTCGTGATCTCGCAGTTCGTGGGTTCGAGCCCCACATCGGGCTCTGTGCTGACAGCTCAGAGCCTGGAGCCTGCTTCGGATTCTGGGTCTGTCTGTCTCTCTCTCTCTCCCCCTCCCCTGCTCATGCTCTCTCTGTCTCTCAAAGATAAATAAGCATTTAAAAAAAATGATATGATCACCTGAAAAGATGCTCCGCACCGTTATGTCATGAGGGAAATGCAAATTAAAACAACAGTGAGACACAACTACACACCCATCAGAATAGTCAAAACCCAAAACAAAGATCCCAAATGCTGGCATCGCTGTGGAGCAACAGGAACTCCCACTCACCGTTGGCAGGAGCGCAAGGTAGTGCAGCTGGTTTGGAGGTCAGGCTGGCAGTTTCTTACAAAACGAAACGTACTCACCATAACATCTAGCAACTGTGCTCGCTAGTATTTACCCAAAGGAGGTGAAAACTTACGTCTGCACAAAACCAGGCCCATGGATGTTTATAAGAAATGTATCCATTAATTGCCAAAACCCGAAACAACCAAGATGTCCTTCAGGAGGTAAGTGGATAAATAAAGTGTGGTCCATCCGGACAACAGAGTATTATTCAGTACTAAAAAGAATGAGGTAGCAAGCTATGAAAAGTCATGGAGAAACCTTAAGTGCATATCAGTAAACGAAAGAAGCCAATCTGAAAAGGTTACAGACTGTGATTTCAACTATACGGCAGTCTGGAAAAGGCAGACAGTTACAAGATCAGTGGTGGTGGGGAGGTGGCGGGCGAAGAAGAGCACAGAGGATCTTTAGGGCAGTGAAAATACTCTGTGTGATACCATAATGATGCATACAGGTCGTTATGCATTTATCCAAACCCACAGAACATGCAACATCAGGAAGAAACCGTAATGTAAACTATGGACTTCGGAGTGACTGTGATGTGTCAGTGTAGCTTCAACAGCTGCCACGAGTGTACCACTTTGGGGGCGCCTGGGCGGCTCAGTCGGTTAAGCGTCCGACTTCGGCTCAGGTCGTGATCTCACAGTTGGGGAGTTTGAGCCCCGCCTCGGGCTCTGTCTTGACAGCTTGGAGCGTGGAGCCTGCTTCGGATTCTGTGTCTCCTTCTCTGTCTCCCTGCCCTTTCCCTGCTCATGCTATGTGTCTCTCTCCCCCGCCTCTCAAAAATAAATAAACATTAAAAAAAATAAAAAACAAACCAGTGTACCACTCTGGGATGCAGATAACGAGAGAGGCTGTGCTAGTGTGCAAAGGTGGGGGCAAGAGCGGATACAGGGGAAATCCCTGACCTTCTCCTCAATTTTGCTGTGACCTTAAAATGCCCTAAAAATAGTCTTTAAAACGATGTAAACAAAACTCTTAGAAAAAAACAGAGCAATAAATCTTTGTGACCTTAGATTAGGCAAAGTCTTCTTAAATATGACACCAAAAAATAAGAAACAAAAGAAAAAAAAACAGATAAACTGGGCTTCATCAAAGTAAAAATGTGTGTGTTTCAATGACACCATCAAGAACGTGCAAAGATGATCTACAGAATGAAAGCATCCGCAAGTCGTACACTTAAGAGGGACTTCACAACTCAATAATAAAAAGCTAAGCACCCCAGTTTAAAAATTGGCAAATAATTTCAATAGTCATACCTCCAAAGAAGATAGACAAATGGTGAACGGGCACACTAAAAAAGTACGCGACGTCATGAGCCATCAGGGAAATGCAAATCAGAACCACACAATACCACCGAATACCCACACTAACACGCTACTATCAAAAAGACACAATCACAAGAGGTGACACAGATGTGGGAAAACGGAAACTCTCACACACTGCTGGGAGTGTAAAATGAGGCAGGCACACCGGAGAATACGCTGGCAGTTTTTTCAAAAGTTTTCTCTTAAATACGGAACTACCTCGTAACCCAGCCAGTCCACTCCCGGGTATGTATCCAAGAGGAATGAGAGCGTGTGTCCACAGAAAAATGTGCACACAAATGTTCACACGGCATTATTCACCAGAGTCAAAAAGCAGAAACACTCAAATACTCATCATCCAATTAACGAACACATAAAATGTGGTGTTCCCACACGATAGCGTATTTAGCAACACCAACAACAAAAGGACTGACATACATGTGAATCTTGGACACGCAGTGAAGGGAAGGAGGCCAGTCACAAAAGAGCACACGCTGTACGATTCCACCCATAGGAAGCGTCCAGAATAGACCAACCCATAGAGACAGAAATGAGATTAGTAGTCGCAGGGGCCAAGGGGATGGGAGAGAAATGGGAGTGGCTGCTGAAAAATCCGGGGTTTCTTTCTCAAGTCATGAAACTATTCCGGAATGACCGCAGTGACAGCATGTACGCACCGTGACTATGCTAAAAAAACCCCACACCAGCAGTATGCTGAAGCGTGTGAACCGTCGGGTCTGCGCACTGTGTCCCAACAAAGCTGTTAGAAGAAGAATGATAAAATCTGTATTTGCAAAGAGAGGGGGAAGAAAAAGTTGTTCGCGAAAAACTTCAGAGTCTATACTTCACCAAACGTGTTCGCACACACTCACTTGAACCTCACGACACTCCTCGGTGGCAAGTTACGTCACTTCCTGCACGTGGAGATTCTGGGAGGCAAAGGCAGTAAGGAAGGGACTCGGGTCCCAAACTTAGGGAGCGGCTAGGCCAGCGGGGCTTGGAAACGCCCCCCTCTTTCTACCACTTGTCGCCTCCCAGAGTGCTACAAACACAGCCAACACTACACGCGAAGCTTCTGCAACAGCCGCACCGTTCACAGAGGGGCTATCGTGACCCACGTGGTCCTTAAACATTTTTGTGCCTGGCACTTTGCGGGCACTCCAAAGTGTCGGTGAACAAATCACATTTTTCCCTCACAACTCCTTTTACAATTTGAGAGCACTAACATTAAGAAATTACGTAACCCACGGCACCTGGGTGACTCAGTCGGTTAAGCATCGGACTCTTGATTTCAGCTCAGGCCACGATCTCATCATGGTTCATCAGACAGAGCCCTGTGTCAGGTTCGGCGCTGACAGCTCACGGCCTGCTTGGGACTCTGCCTTCCCCCTGCCCTGCCCCTCCCCCGCTTGGGTACACATGTGCCCTTTCTCTAGAAATAAAAACTAAACATTTAAGAGAAATTAAGTAACCCAACAATTATTATATAGTAAACTTACCTGATATAAATATGTTTTGGGGAGCTTATTATAAGCATATTTCTCAATTACAGAGGTGGGAGGACCATAAATTGAGCCCAGAAAGGAACAATGATATAAAGCACAGGAATCAAAAAGGAAGGGGAAGTCCTTTCAGAATACGGGAGCAAACTGAAAACACCAGGGGATAATTTTTGAGTTTATACAATGCCTGGTGAGGAGCCAAGGAAATCGAAACCTAATGGTCAAAAGATCTGAACAGAGTACTCATTTATAAAAAAAAAATCAAAACATGGGGCGCCTGAGTGGCTCAGGCGGTTAATCGTCTGACTCTCGATTTTGGCTCAGGTCATGATCTCACGGCTCATGAGTTTGAGCCCCAAGTTGGGCTCTGCGCGGACAGCACGGAGCCTGCTTGGGATATTCTCATTCTCCTTCTCCTTCTCCCTCTCCCCGCCCCCCGCCCCCCCCACCCCGCCTCGCTCCCTGCCCCTCCCCCACCAGGGGGTACAAGCACACATGCACTCCTTCCCTCTTTCTCAAAATAAATATTTTTTAGAAACCTCAAAACATAAACCAACATGTGAGAAACATTTAGCATGGCTAATTTCTTAAATTAAAAAATCCAGGAGATACTCTTTTATATCCCATGAATCAGCAAACAAAAAATAATTAGAACTAATTAAAATTGATGGGAGAATGTGGAAAACGGGGATATTCATTTATCACTGATACACTGTAAATGGGCACCAATTTTTTAAAGAAGATGCTATATAAGACTAATAAAAATGACACTACTTGTTGATTAGGTAATCTCATGAAAATTAAAAAGAATTTTATCAAAAAGAGGAGAAAATTATTTGTACAAAGGATAAGAGTAACTATGGTTATACTCACTACCATTCAGGTATGTCCTCATAAATATGTCATTCTTACTGTACAAGAGAGAAAATCAAAGCTCAGAGCTCAAAGAACTAGTGTTTGGCAGTATTAGGATTCAAGTTCAGTAGTATTTAAACCCTACCTGTGTGCTGTCAGCACAGAGCCTGATAGCCTGATGTGGGGCTTGAACTCACAAACCGTGAGATCACGACCTGAGCCAAAGTCGGACGCTTAACCGACTGAGCCACCCAGAGGCCCCTAAGCCACAGCGTTTTAAACACCTTTCTATAGCTCATAGATAAGCACTCAAAAAGGAAAAACAAAGTCTTGTGCGCTGTTGCTGGAATGTAAAATGATGTAGCTTTTATAGAAAACAGTATGGCGGTTTTGCAAAACAAAAGTAAAAACAGAATTAGCCTATGATCCAGCAATTCCACTTCTGGGTATATACCCCAAAAGAAATGAAAACATAGGGCCAAAGTGATATGGTACACCCATGTTCACAAGTACATAAACCAGAACAGTCAAAAGGCAGAGGCAAGTATCCACTGACAGAGGAATGGATGAACAAACTGTGGCAGACACATACAATGGCATCTAATTCAGCCTGAAAAAGGAAGGGAGCTCTGATAGATGCTACAACACAGACGGACCTTGAAGACTTTACGCTTGAAGTCACTCAACAAAAGGACAAATACCATCTGATTCCTCTTCTATAAATGTGTTTATACGAACACTCATATGAAGTGTTCAGAGCAGTCAAATTCACAGAGAGAGTAGAAGGCTGGTTGCCAGAGGCTGGGGGAGGAGGGACTGGAGAGTAATGGATTTAACACGCACGGAGTTTTAGTTTGGTAAGATGAAAACAGGTCTGGAGAGGGATAATGGTGCGTGTACTTAATGCCAATGTACACTTAAGAGGGAACTTCCAGTTTCTTGTCCAGCATGTAAGGAGCTTCAAAATCACCTCTTATCCTAGCAAATGGTAGAAAGCTAACAACTTGGAGCCCGTGGGGGGCCCGGTCCGTTAAGTGTCAGACTTCGGCTCAGGTCACGATCTCACGGTTCGTGGGTTCGAGCCCCACCTCGGGCTCTGGGCTGACGGCTCAGAGCCTGGAGCCTGTTTCGGATTCTGTGACTCCCTCTCTCTGACCCTCTCCTGCTCGCACTCTGTCTCTCTCTCTCTCAAAAATAAACATTAATAAAAAAGAAAAATTAGAAAAAAAAAAAAGCTGAACAACGAGAAGAATCAACAGCTCTTCTCAGATTCATCACAGAAATGCGGTCACAGGGCGAACTGCAGCCCGCAAAGAAAGGGAAATACAGAGAATGACAATTTACCAGACCAGAACCCGTGAACAAAAACCTTCCTCGGAATCTAATGCCAGGGTAGGAAAACCTGAACTAAAACTGACCAGTTGCTGGAGGCTCAATGGGGACAACTCTTAAGACTTAAAAGACCCAGGAGGATTGTTAAGTTTTACCTCCAGGAGTTCGACCAGGTCCTTAGAGTGAGCATAGGAGAAAAATCTGCTCTGGCGGGGGGAGGGGAAAGGGAACAATTCCCAAACACTCCAGAGCTTTCTGATCTTCCCAAGGCCCGCCCTCAGGAGAAACTGTCTTACCTGAGCGTAACCTCTGGGGTTTTATCGAGGTCTTCCTCTTGGGGAAAGGGGAAAAGTCAACTCTAGCCATCCTGCCTCATCTACAAGGAGGGGAAAAAGTGGAGAAGCACTCAAGTTCAGAGGAAGGGCACAGGCTCGCCAAGACTGAGATCCACCCACAGGACGGCGGCCCGGCTCCCCTCCCGGCGCGTTACCGGGACGCTTCCAAAGGCCTGTTTACCACAGTCACTTTTACCCAGTGCATCGTGTCCGCCTTTCAAAAGAGATTGCAAAGCACACTAAAGGCAAAAACCAGTCTGAAGAGACTGAACAAGCATCAGAACCACAGTCAGACACGACAAGGACACTGGAATTATCAGACAAGGAACTTAAAAATATTTTTAATGTTTACTTACTTTTGAGAGAGAGACAGAGCATGAGCCGGGAGGGGCAGAGAGAGAGGGAGACACAGAATCCAAAGCAGGCTCTGAGCTGTCTGCACAAAGCCCGATGCAGGGTTTGAACTCGTGAACCACAAGACTATGACCGAAGGCAAAGTCAGACGCTTAACTGACTAAGCCACCCAGGTGCCCCTGGAATTTTAAAAAACTATAATGTGCCAGCCAAGCGCGTTAATGGAAAAGACAGGCAAACGAGGTAACGGATAGACAACAGAAAAAGAGGTAGGCATTTTGAGGAAGAATCAAAATGAAATGCTAGAGATCAAAAACACCGTAACAGAAATGAAGGATGCCTTTGACGGGATCACTAGCAGCCTGGACATGGCTGAGGAAAGAATCTGATTCTCTAGCTATGACACTAAAGACGTCCAAAATGGAAAGGCAAAGAGAAAAACAGGTTGAGAGGAAGTAAACGAAACAGAATATCTCAGAACTGTGGGACAATAACAAAACATGTAAAAAGGAACACGAAAAAAGGAACAGAAGCAGTGATGATGGAAATCTCCCCAAATTAACATCAGACACAAACCATAGATCCAGGAATCTCGGCGAACGCCAAGCAGGTAAATGCAAAATACAAACAAAGCAAGAGCCCAAAAGACCTACATCAGGGGGCACCTGAGCGTCTCAGTCAAGTGAGTGTCTAACTGTCGACGTCAGCTCGGGTCATGATCCCAGGGCGGTGAGATGGAGCCCAGGGTCAGGCTCTGCGCTGAGTGGGGAGCCTACTTAAGATTCTCTCTCTCTCCCTCTGCACCTTTCCCCCACTCACATGCTCGTGCGCCCTCTCTCCCTAAACTAAATGGTAAAGAGGGAAAAAAAAAAAAAGTACATCGACACATCATATGCTGTCTGCCTATTTACTTATTTAAGAGCGCATGAGTGGGGAAGAGGAGCAGAGGGAGAGAAAGCCTTCAGTAGGTTCCACCCTCAGTGTAGAGCCTGACGGAGAGCTCCTTCTCACAACTGTGAGATCACGACCTGAGCAGA
This sequence comes from Herpailurus yagouaroundi, assembly GCF_014898765.1. Lineage (NCBI taxonomy): Eukaryota > Metazoa > Chordata > Mammalia > Carnivora > Felidae > Herpailurus > Herpailurus yagouaroundi. The sequence goes on along the minus strand of NW_024412786.1, from coordinate 4,771,715 downwards.
AATCAAGACTTGGATGCTCAACTGAGTATTCCTTCCAACTGAGATCATGATCTCAGGCGTAAGATTCTTCTCTCCTGTTCCCTCTACCCCACCCTGCTCACGCGTGCTCTCTCTCAACAAACAAATTATAGAGACATGTCTTTATACGCAAGAAAATGGGGGGAGTCACATCACACTGACGCTAATTAAAACAAAGTGGGGAGTAGCTATTTTAATTTCAGACAGAGCAGACTTCAGAGAAGGGAAGTTATCAGGGGTATGGAGGAGTATTACAAAACGAAATAGGGGTCAGTACTCTAAAACATGACAACCCTTCATGTTACACACCTAACAATCAGAGCAGCAAAATACACAAATCAGCAAAATAACCTGGGTGGCTCAGTCAGTTGCGCACCCGACTCTTGATTTCGGCTCAGGTCATGGTCCCGGGGTCCTGGGATGAAGCCCCTCATCGGGCTCCAGGCTGAGTGTGGAGCCTGCTTAACATTCTCTCTTTCTCTCCTTCTGCCCCTCTCCCCAGCTCTCTCTCTAAAAATTAAAATCATTTTTAAAAAAATACATGAATCAAAAACAAAACTGGGGTGCCTGGGTGGCTCAGTCAGTTAAGCATCTGACTCTTGATTTTGGATCGGGTCATGGTCCCGGGGTAATGGGATCAAACCCCGTGTCAGGCTCCATGCTGGGTGTGGAGTCTGCTGAGATTCTCCCTCTCCCTCTAAATTAAAAACAAACCAACAGAACTGCAAGGAGAAATAGATGAATCCACTATTATAATTGCGGTCTTCAAGACCATTCTATCAGAAATGGACAGATCCAGCAGGCAGAAAATCAGTGAAGACCTAACTGAACTCAACACAGCACCACCAATCAACTACGTATAACTGACAGGTATAGACTATTTCATCCAACGTCAATTACACATTTTTCTTAAACTCACATGAACACTCACCAAGACATACCACATTCTAGGACATGAAACACACCTTAACAATTTAAAAGAAGAGACATCACACAATGTCTGCTCTCAGAACAATGCAATGAAGTCAGAAATCAGTAGCAGAGATCTGTAAAATCCCAAAGTACTTGAAAATTAAACAGCATACTTCTAAAAATCACATGAATCAAAGAAAAAAAAATCTCAAGAGATCTTTAAAACTTTTTGAACAAAATGAAAATGAAGATACAACGTTTCAAATTTGGGAGATACGGCTACAGCAGTGCTTACAGGGAAATTTATAGTAGTGAAAACACATTAGAAAACAAAGATTTAAAATTAATACCCTAAGCTTTCATCTTGAAAATATAAAGAGCAAATTAATTCCAAGGTAAGCAGAAAATTGAAATAATGAAAACAGAACTCAATGAAACCGAAAGCAAGAAATCAACAGAGAAAAATCGACAAAGCCAAGAGATGGTTCTAAAAACAAACAAACAAACAAACAAAAAATTCAATAAAATTTATAAGCCTTTCTCCAGGCTAACGGAAAAAGACCGAATTGCTAATATCAGAAATGAAAGAGGGGCTATCACTCCAGATCCCATGGACAATAAAAGGATAACAGGGTGCCTGGGTGCTTTGTCAGTGGAGCATGTGACTCTTGATCTTGATTTACACTGGATGTAGATAGTAATTAAAAGTAAAGTCTGAAGGGGCGCCTAGGTGGCTCAGTTGATTAAGCGTCCATCTTTGGCTCAGGTCATGATCACGCACCCCATACGTCGGGCTCTGTGCTGACAGCTCAGAGCCTGGAGCCTGCTTCAGATTCTGTGTCTTCCTTTCTCTCTGCCCCTCCACTGCTCGTGCTCTGTCTCTGTCTCTCAAAAGCAAGTAAAAATGTTTAAAAATTTTTTAAATAAAATCTTAAAAATAAAACAAAAGGGTAACAAAAGGATGAACCGTATGGCCACTAATTTCATAACCAAGACGAAATGGACCAATTCCTTGAAAGATACAATCTGTCACAACTCACTCAAAAAGAAATAGACAATCTGACTAGGCCTGTATCAACTTAAGAAAATGAATCCGTGATACATAACCTTCCAAAACAGAACATACCATGCCCAGATGGATCTACTCGTGAAGTCTATAAAACATTTAAGGAAGAAATGATACCAATTCCCTATAATCCCTACCAGAAAACAGAAGCAGAAGCAATACTTCCTAACTCATTTCTGAGACAAGCATTAGGCTAGTACCCAAACCAGACAAAGACCTTACAAGAGAACTACAGTTCAGTATCTCTCATAAACACAGATGCAAAAATTCTCAATAACATATAAGCAAATCAAATGCAACAAGGCATAAAAAGAATTATAAACCAAGCAGGATTTATCCCAGGTATACAAGACTGGTTTAATATTTGAAAATCCATTAATGTAATTCATATCAACAGGCTAAAGAAAAAATCACATGATCATATCAATAAATGCAGAAAAGGCATCTGACAAAATCCAACACTCATTTGTGTAAAAACTCCCAGCAAACTGAGATCAGAAACAATTCGATTCAAATCCAATCAAAATCCCAACAAGTTACTTTGTGCGTACTGACAAACTGATTCTATGGCTTACATCAAGAGACAAAAGACCCAAAACCACTAACTCCATACCGAAGAGAAGGAAAGGAAAGAACGAAGTTGGAGGACTGGCACTACTGACTTTCAAGACTTACTATAAAGCTACAATGATCAAGACGGTGTGGCGCTGATGAAAGAACAGACAAATCAGTGGCACGGGACATAATGACGGTCAACTGATCTTTGACAGTGGTGCAAAGACAGGTCTTTTCAACAAATGACGCTGGAACAGCTGGACAGCACACGCAAAAATAAAACTCCCATACTCTTCACAAGTTAGCCCTAAATAAGGGGAACTTGGGCGGCTCAGTCACTTAGGGATCCGACTCTCGATTTGGGCTCAGGTCATGATCTCACCGTCTGTGAGACTGAGACCTGCACTGACAGCACGGAGCCTGCTTGGGATTCTCTCAACCTCTCTCTCTGCCCCTCCTCCTCCTCTCTCTCCCTCAAAATAAACAAACTTTTAAAAAAATGTTAAAAAAAAGAAAAATTCACAATCTCCTACCCTAGGCAAGATTTTAAAACCAAAGCCAGCAAAAGTTCGTCAAATAAGCCATTAGTCATTAAGAAAGTCAACTTGTGGCCTGAACCACTTGTTCTGTGAGAAAGTCTGTGACTTCTACCTAGAAATTAGAACACTTGCAAAAAAAATAAAGAAGTAAATAAACATTCAAAAATTCAAATTCCCCGAAGTTACTTTCTATGGAAAAAGGAGCAGAGCTTTAATCCCTCCATACTACGTGGGAAGAAACTGGGGCTCAGAGTGGGGAAAGAATCTGCCCAAAGTCAGCCAGCTAGTCTGGTCGCACCGAGGTTCCAATGCAGTTCCCATCAACTAAACAGCCCTTTCTCGGAACCATTCCAGCCAGACTGCCTCTCTCCCTCCCACAGGCTCCTTCTTCATATGAAAGATGAACATCCTACACTCATCTTGGGGGAAAACTTAAAAATGATGCGTGTAATGAATCAAACACAAGTGACAACTGTACTAACAGGCACAGGGCCAACAAACTAGGAAGAGACGCAATTGACACCTACCAGGGTGAGGCAGGTAGGGTGAGCTTGGGCAGACTGAGGAGGGTTTACACTGAACAGGAGGCAATTCAGCAGTAACTGACATGAAGAATCGAAAAACAGGCCTGACAATGCGGCAAACAGCAGGAATGGACGTTCTCTATTTTTTTCTGGAGACACATACAAACACGCCCAATACTGTTCATTTTTGATCCTTGCAACAATTCTGCCAAACCAGCTCTCTCTCCACTCCGTGCCCCCTACAATTCTTTCTCATTCTTTCCTCAATGCGCTAGAAGATTATCGAGCTTTGGTTTTTGAAGTTTGATGAAAACAATGGTGACACTGTCTGTGCATTTCAAACTCTTTGTCCTCACTGAAACATCACTGGGACAGGACCAGAGGCCGCTAGTAGGTCTTTGTTCCTGACGTCGGCTGCCCTCTCCGAGAAGGGCTGCGGTGGAAGCAGGACCACAATCTGGGGGCCTGTGGACCTCAGGGCCACAAAGCGACGTCAACCCTAGCCCAGCCTGCACACCCTCAGGTCCACTGATGCCTCTTTTGTTTCCGATTGTCCCTCTTTCGTTCGTTAGTCAAAGTAAGAAAAGACTTAGCGTAAAGAAGTAAGTGCACAACGCTCCCTCCCGCCCTCACGACAGGCCACGTGTTACAAACGCTGACATGCACTCTCCCTTTTCTCCTGGCTCATTGCCTGTTTTGATCCGTCACCCCTTTTCCAGATTATTTTTGGTGTTCTGTATTGGCCGGTCACATTTAAGGTTCACACAAAGGTTTTCTAGCAATCAAATGATTCCACGCTAAAAAGGTGATTATCTTTGAAGTCTTTCCCATTTCTGGATATAAAAATGAGCTAACTAATGTGAAAGAGTAGAAAATCTCTAAGAAATTCCTTACTGACACAGGACCACTCCACACTAAAAAAAAACTTCACATCTGCCAGCTCTTAACAAAATGAACATCTTATATTGTAATTTCTCAGGTTTTTTGAATACTGACCAACATGTATGCAAAAACGTGTTTCCGGTACCTGGTTATTCAGAAGTAACAAGACCAAAAGAATAATCCAAAATAAAAGATAATGCCACCAACCTAAAAATGAAAGACACTAAACACAGCTGCTGAACTGACCAACATAATGAGTGTTTTAGGAACAGAACACCTCAAATTCCCGGATAAGGAACAACTGACCACTAACTTCCAGCTAATCTCAAAAGCAGCAATGGTCAGGGCACTTGAGTGGCTCAGTCCGTTAAGCATCCAACTTCAGCTCAGGTCATGATCTCACGCTCCATGAGTTCAAGCCCCATGTCGGGCTCTGTGCTGACAGCTCAGAGCCTGGAGCCTGCTTCGGATTCTGTGTCTCCCCCTCTCTCTGCCCCTCCCCTGCTCATGCTCTGTCTCTCTCGGTCTCAGAAATAAATAAAAACATTAAAAAAAAAAAAGCAGCAATGGAAAAAAGACAGGAAATACTGTCAAAGTGCTAAGGGAAAATAATCATCAATCTAGAATTGGGTATCAGACAAAAAACTGCTTTTCAAGAATAACAGTATATTAGGGGCCCCTGGGTGGCTCAGTTAGTTGAGCATCCGACTTCGGCTCAGGTCACGATCTCACAGTTTGTGGGTTTGAGCTCCGCATCCAGCTCTGTGCTGACGGCTAGGACCGCGAGATCGTGACCTGGCTGAAGTCAGACGCTTAACCGACTGCGCCACCCAGGCGCCCCTCATCTGTGGGATTTTAAAAGCAGCAAAATGAAAACTAGGTAACAGCAGCAGATTAATCGGGAAGGAATGTAGACCAGAGCATTCAGAGGTTCTCATAACGGTAAGAACCTCCGAATGAATGCTCTAGTCTACACTCCTTCCCAATTCTTTGTCAGGGCAAAGACATCAATTAACTATAGGCTGTTAAGTTAAATATGAAACGTCCGCGGTTACCAAGAAAAGAGTGTCTAATCTCCGTATTACTGGGAATGGGTACAGGGGGTAGACAGGAGTAAAGAAAAAAAAAATCCTATAATACACAAGGGAAGAAAAGAAAAAGAACAACAAAAAGCCAAGTTAGAAAGCAGAAAATATGGTAGTAGAAATAAATATTTCGATCACAATGAACATAAATGGACTAACTCATCACTTTAAAGTCAAATTATAAAAATGTAATCTAGTTGGTGCTGCTTTCAAAAGGCACATCCAAAACATCAAAGCCACAAAAAAAAACCTGTCGGTGAAAGGGCAGAAAAATAGGTATCAGGCGAACATTAACCAAAGTCACTGTGTACAGCTATACCAATGTGACAAAATATCCTTTAATGGAAAAGCATTCTGAGAGATTCCCAAGAGAATGACAAAGTGTGCCAGTCACTGGAATTTAATGAGTCTAAACTTACATACACAGAGCAAAATCAGAGAGGGCTGCAGAGACGGGACCAGTGTCCCATCATTAACAGGGGCCTTCAACCACACCCTCCGTAACTGACATGACAGGAGACAACTAGTTAAGGTTACCAGTTTCAGTGTGAATTCAATTACTGTACTTCATCTAATACGTATGAGGAAACCTCACCTTAAAAACAGAAACACACCCCAGCTTTTAAACACACTGGAACAGTGATAAAAATCTGCCACAAACCGGACACCATTAAAACAGCTTCAACAAAATTCAGAAACATCAAAATCACACTGGACCATGTTTTACTAACACGGTATGCTAGCAATCAGTAACAAAGCTTTAAAAAAACACATACATACACCAAAAGTTTTCAACATACTTATTCTAAACTCTTAAGTCAAGGAAGAAATCATAATGAAAATCTGAAAACATTCAGAACTAAAAGAAACTCTACACAGCGAAACTTCTGAAATGTAGCTAAAGTGCTATTTGGCGGAAATTAACTACTTTATTTAGAAATACACGTATGCAGGGATGCTTGGGTGGCTCAGGTGAACGTCTGACTTCAGCTCAGGTCATGATCTCACGGTCCGTGGGTTCGAGCCCCGTGTCGGGGTCTGTGCTGACAGCTCGGAGCCCGGAGCCTGCTTTGGATGCTGTGTCTCCCTTTCCCTCTCTGCACCTCCCCTGCTTGCAACCTGTCTCTATCAGAAATAGAAATTTTAAAAAATACATGTACACTTAAGCATATGAAAAAGCTGAATATTAACGACATAAGCATCCTGTTTAATAAATTAAAGATCAGTGGGGTCCCTGGGTGGCTCAGTGGGTTGGGCATCCAACACTCCATCTCAGCTCAGGTCTTGATCTCAGGGTCATGAGTTCAAGCCCTGCACTGGTGGAGCCTATTCAAAAAGGTAAAAATATAAGTTAAAAATTAATGATGAATTACACATAAGGCAGAGATTCAAAAGAAATTAAAATTTAAAAATTTCTGCCAATATATTTGAAAATGAAGACAAAATAAACAGATTTTAGAAAAATGTAAATTACCAAATGGAACTCAAGAAAAATAAAGACGCTAATGATCCTGTAAATATTAAACCAAACAAATCAGTGATTTTAAAATGTCAGACAGAAAACACCAGGCAGGCTTTGTTGGTTTTACAGGCAAATGTTATCAAACACTGAAGGAAGAGGTAATTCCAATTTTACATATAAACTCTCTGAGAACAGCAGGAAGCACTATAGCTTATCTTATTAGACGAGAAAAGCTTTGACGGAATTTACCAAACTCGATACAAAAAAGGAAAACTGCAGACCAACAACAGACCAGTCAACAGAGATCCATAAATGCTAAGATATTAGCGAGTCAGAAACATTTAAAAACACCAAAAAAAAATTCTTAAGACAGTATTTTTTCAGATATGTCACGATCAAGATGGATTTATTCCAGAAATGTAAGGTTAGGGGCGCCTGGGTGGCTGAAGCGGTTAGGCGGCCGACTTCACCTCAGGTCATCATGATCTCACGGTCCGTGAGTTCGAGCCCCGCGTCGGGCTCTGTGCTGACGGCTCAGAGCCTTGAGCCTGGAGCCTGCTTCGGATTCTGTGTCTCCCTCTCTCTCTGCCCCTCCCCTGTTCATGCTCTGTCTCTCTCTGTCCCAAAAATAAATAAACGTTAAAAAAAAATTTTTTTTTTAAAGAAATGTAAGGTTAATTTCAATATTACCTTAATTTCAAAATTACCGTATTCTTCTCACCTTACCAGATGAAAGTTGAAAAATCCTATTATCCTCTTGGTAACACACAGAAAATGCATTCAATTAAACTTAACACCCACTTGTGATTCTGTTTAATTCTCCACAAACAAACCCCGAAGGAATCTTCCTCAAGTTGCTAGAGGAAAGAAAAAGCGCCATACATTTCATCTCACAGTGGAAGATGACAGCATTTCCTTTAGACCCAGGAACAAGACAATCATGTCTGCCATCACCATTCATCGTCTCCATTGCAATGGCTGTTCTGAAGCAGCGCATTAAGACTAGAATAAGATATAAAGAGAAAAGTACTGGGAAGAAACGAACCGCCATTATTTAAAGATGAGATTACCGTCCACATAAAAACCCCACAAGAGTCCACAGGCACATTATTAAGTTAGAGAAGTCGCTGCACAGAAGAGCTGCATACAAAGGCAACCGCAAGGCCATTGGGCAGCAAACAGAAAATTGAACTAAAAAAAAAAAGTCATTTCACGAGGCACCAGGGTGGCTCAGTCGGTTAAGCATCTGATTCTAGGTTTCGGCTCCGGTCACGATCTCACATTTTGTGAGATCGAGCCCTGTGTCAGACTCCTTGCTCACAGAAGGAGCCTGCTTAGGATTCTCTCTCCCTCTATTGCTGCACCTCCCCTGCGCACGTGTGCACGCTCTCTCGCACGCGCGCTCTCTGAGTAAATTTTCAAAAAAATTTCCAACAGCAACAAAAACTATAAAAGTATCCAAAGAATAAACCTAACAAAAGATGTGTAAGACTTGTAGGGAGAAAAACCACAAAACTTTTTAAAAAACAACTACCCAGGGGCACCTGGGTGGCTCAGTCAGTTGAGCATCCAACTCTGGCTCAGGTCATGATCTCACAGTTCATGGGTTCAAGCCCTACGTCCGGCTCTGTGCTGACAGCGCAGAGCCTGGAGTTTCAATTCTGTGTCTCCCTCTCTCTCTGCCCCTCCCCTGCTCATGCTCTCGGTCTCAAAAGAAAAAGATAAACATTAAAAAAAAATTAAAAAAAACAAAAACAAAAAAACAACTGCCTGTAAACTAAAAGTCTGTTTCCTCTTCTATCTGGCCAGTACAGTGTCAGAAGACACTGACATCCTGTTTTGTCCTTTAATTCCATGCTTTCAATAAACACGTTTTAAAACGTCCCACAAACACAGTAAAAAGACAAGTCACAAATAGGGAAAAGACATTTTTCCCAATAATCAAAGATTATTAATCAGAATACACAAGAGTTTCTACAGGGGAGACTGGCTGGCTCAGTGGTGGAGCGTGCGACTCAATCTCAGGGTGGTGAGTTCAGGCGCCACACTGGGTGTAAAGTTAAACTTTAAAAAAAAATGAGAGGAAAAAGAATTCCTACAGATAAGAAAAAGCAAACAACTCAGTTAAAAAAAAAAAGAAACAGCCATTTCACAGAAGTGGAAATCCAAATAACCAAAAAGATGCTTAACTTCATTAGTAATCAGAGAAAAGAACAGTAAAACCATGCAACAATGAGGGGCGTCTGGGTGGCTCAGTCAACTGAGTGTCTGACTTCGGCTCAGGTCGTGATCTCACGGTCCGTGAGTTCGAGCCCCGCGTCGGGCTCTGTGCTGACAGCTCAGAGCCTGGAGCCTGCTTCGGATTCTGTGTCTCCCTCTCTCTCTGCCCCTAACCCACTCACATTCTGTCTCTGTGTCTCTCAAAAATAAACATTAAAAAACAAAACAAAACCTATGCAAAAATGAGAATCTGAAGAGACTTTCTTCTAAGGGATGGGATGGGACAGCCAACCAGCCAGTGAGCACACGTGGGCCTGTCCACCAGCATGAGTCATCGGGGAAGTGCAGCTCAAAACCACAGGGAGATACCACACTCCACACCCACTAGGCTGGCTATTAATGGTTTTAAAACGGAAAATAATAAATGTCAGCAAGGACACGGAGAAACTACAACCCTGATATAGTGCTGGGGGGAATGTAATATGGTGCAGCCACTTGGGAAAAGTTTGGTAGTTCCTCAAAATGTTAAACGTACCATTACCACGATCCCCAACAATTCCACTCCTAAGCATACGCGGAGGAAAATAAGAACGTCATGTCCGCCCAAAGACGTGTACACAAATGCTCTTAGCGGTACTACTCACGATAGTCAAAAAGCAGAAACAACCCACCGGATAACGACACGTGGTGTATCCATACAACAGAACATCACTGGACAATAAAAAGCAACACACTACCGAAACTGACACCTTCTACAACGTGGACGAACCGTGAAAACGTTTTGCTAAGCCAAAGAAACCAGACACGAAAGAACTCACAGTGTGCGATTCCAATCACATGAAATGTCCAGAACAGGCAAATCTACAGAAAGAGAAGGTGCACGGTGGTTGCCAAGAGGTAAGCAGAAATAGGGACTGACTGCTCGAGGGGACAAGGTTTCTTTGGGGGGGGGGTGCGAGAGGGGGGATGAAAACGTTCCAAAATTAGACTGTGGCACTCATGACACGATTCTATAAACACACGAAAACCTGTTACATTCTACACTTCAAATGGATGAAGTGTATATGTGAATTCTATCTCAATAAGGTTGCTATATTTTTAAAAATGAGATGTAGGTTCGTACCCACCAAATTGGCAAATATAAAAGTGTGACAAAGCCAGCGCTGGCAAGGATGCGGGACAAGAGCGCCTGCAGGAAGGCAAGTGGAAGAGCCACCCTGGAATACAATCTGCAGCGTTTACGCAAGTTAAAGATGTTCAGGTCCCGCACTTGCACTTCGCTGCACTTCTCTTCAAGGCCTACGCCCTGGAGAAACGTTTGCCTTTGTTCAAAGCGGCACCAGCACCGTTTCTCTACTGGAAACAACCCTATCCTCCAGTGCTGGGACAAAGACGAGATGAGACGTATGTGCGCGGTGAGCAACAGGACAGAGCACAGAAGCCGGGAGGCGTGAAGCACGGCCACGTGCCCAAGGGTGGCCGCAGCTGCCCGTCTACACACGCTCACTCCCCCCGCCCCCCACCAGTGGCAGCTCCGTGGCCCCCCCCTCCCCTGACCTCCTCTGGCTTTGCCACTTAGGCTCCAGGAAACTCACAACCCCACAGGGCCTGCTCGCGTCTGGTAAGACAAAGGCAAGTGCAGGCGCTGCTCTCCCCTGAGCGTGGCCTGACTTTCCCTCGGCTTCCGCACCTTCTCTCCTCTCCTCTCGCCCCACCAGCCGCCACTCACCCTAACGTTCACAGACTGCTGCTAACTTCCTATTTCCCCAAGAGATGAAAGAAAGAGGGAAATGCCCACGTGCTCCCACTGCCCTGCGCCCCGCAAGGAGGAGCCCACGGCTCCGGCCCGTGTCCCCCCTGCGTCCCCGGTCGCTCACTCCCTGAACAATCAATCATGTCCCCCAGTGTTCCAAAATGCCGTGATTTCTCCCATCTCGACAAAACCTTCTCGGGGTCCCCAATGTCCCTTCAGCGTCCCAGCACACGCCCAGAAAGAACTCTACCTGCTCTCCTCTCCTCTCCATCCTCCGTGAACCCTCCCCACCAGGCTTCTCGTGCACCGCCACGTAGGAACTGCTCTCGTCAAGGTCATCGACAACTTCCGTGCTGCCAAAACCACCCAGCGAGGCCTGGGCCTCATTTCACTTGACCAGATGCAGTAGCACTGGCCACAGGTCCCCCAGCCCGGTCCTCCCCTCCTCCTCCTCCGCCTCGGAGGCCGTCTTCCCGTCGTGCCTGCCGACTCGGTCCTCATTCCTCAGTGTCCCCATTCCACCTTGGGGCTCCCAGGTGCCCTCACAACACAGACGACCAACATTTCCGTCCTCAGCCCAGACCTCTCCCCCCAAGTGCGGACAGCCGAACCCTGCACGTGTCCGGCTGGCCCTCTAAAAGCTCCACAAACTTACCAGGTCCGAGCTCTCCCCAGCCTTTGGTAAGATGTCCGCACCCTGCACCTCCCGCGGTCTTCCCGTTCTTCACAGGTGACAACCCCCACGGCCAGCAGAGCCCCGCACCCTTCACTCTGCTCCCACGCTCCCATTCCATCTGCCCACAAACCCCGTCAGCTCTACCTTCAAGAGGCATCCAGAACCCACCCACTTCTCACGGCCACCCAGTGCCCCTCAGTCCCAGCTGCCACTATTGCTGACGGGTCCTGTGGCAGCACAGGGGCAGCTGTTCTCACAGCTTCAGGGGACTCTCCGAAAACATAAGTCAGGCCTCGTGCCACACTTCTGCTCCAAACACTATGGGGACCTCCCATCTCATTCAGAGGAAAAGATAAAATCGTAATGCTGGCCCGTGTGACTGGCTCGCAACCAGCACCTCTGCCACTCTCCCCTGGGCTCTCCCTCCAGCCAGCAGGCCTCCCCAGTGTCCCTTCAACACAGCAGGCACGACCCTTCTTCATGCCCCCAGCTGACTCTCTGCCTGTAAGGCTCCTCCAAGCCCCGGCCCCAGGGCTCCCTCACCTCCTTCTCAAGGAGGTCCACCCTGACCCCCTTTCAATCTTCAAACAGCCCCCACCATCCCACCTCCCCGCTTTACTTTCCTCCCTACGATATCACTCACCATATCACTGCCGCAGCTTTGACCTACCTGGTAACTATCTTTGCCCAATGAATTGTAAGCTCCATGAGGACAGAGACTTTTGTCCGCTTTACTCATGCCAACGCACCCAGCATCAGAACATAGGTCTTAGCGCCTAAGACATAGTAAGTACTCAAACATCTGAATGAAGGAATCTCAAAACACATTGTGGGGGAAGGGGGAAGTCACAGAACAAAATGATTCAATTCGTATACTTAAAAGATTGCAAAAAATTAAGTTACATTATATAAGGATACATTCACATATGGCAACACCACAAAGAAAATGATACATGTAGGGTAGTGCTTGCCCTCCTGAGGTCAGAAGAAAAGGTGGTCAGAGAAAGACCTAGAGAGAGCCACAGGTACTGGCAACATTCTATTCCTTAAGCTGGTTACTGGCTACACAGTTGCTGGTTTTAACATTTACCATCTACACACCCTGCTCCACTCTCTCTGAATTGATGATCTCATAAAAAATTAAAATACAAAAGCAGGTTAGAGCAGGACAGCCCACCACCTGTCTCTCGTGAGGTTTTAGCTTTTGGAATAGTTTTATTATTTTTTCACTAGCATATAATTGACAAACAATATTATCCTAGTTTGAAACGTACAACATAGTGATTTGGTATTTATACACTCCACACTGTTTTTGTAAATAATGTTCCACTGGAAGACAGCCAGCTTCATTTGTTTACATGTTGTGTATGGCTGCTTTCACGCCACAACGACAGAGCTGAGTAGTTACAGAGATTCTACACCCCGCAAAGCCTAACATATTTACTAACTGGTCCTCTACAGAGAAGAGGTGTCTGGTTGTGATGCGGAATGTGTAAAGAAATTAAGTGCAAAATAAAGAAAGATCCAGTCGTATGTTAAAACACATCGATCCCTCAAGGCCTGTGTGATTTTCTTCAAGAACACAGTACGCCGAAAAATACAGTTCTACGAAACAGAGGACACTCTAAAGCAAACGGAGTTACCTTTACAATGTCGCAAGTGCCAGAGGGATTTTAAAGACTGTTTTAGAGAGCAAGGTACAAAACCTCAAATATATGATCTCTACTGACATCAAAGAAATATGATATTTACCTAAGCATACATAATATAATCCAGATTTGAAAAAAAAGTGCATATCAACACTAACGCCGTAAGCCCCCCTCATCCGTATCACTATCACCCAGGACCACCCCAGAGCAGTTCGTCGGACCTCAAAGTCCTCGAAGATCCCTTAAAATTCCATTTTACCTCTTTAGAGCATTCACTACACCTTATATTAGAGACATTTCTGTACTTACTTCTATTGTTATTATGAAGAAGATTGAGAACAGTAATACCAATAAAAATATTACTCTGTTCTAACCATTGTGCAAATGAGTTTCTATTTAATATTCATGTCACAGATAAGGAAACTAAGGAACAAAGATGTCGTCGGATATTAGGGTTACACAGCTGGGAAGACTTTGGGAGCCAGAACTCAAAGCCAGCTATTTTAGGTCCTCACATACTCTTGACCTCCATGATATACTCTGAATTGGGGAAAGAGAACAGTATTAATCTGTGAAACCCCCTTAGTTTAAAATACTATGCCATGACAGGCGCCAAATGCATAGTTGTTGAATTCATGTAAGGGTGTAATAAATTGAGGACGAGAGGTCTACAATGGGAAGGGCATGTTTTAACCAGAAGGGACAGGGTCTTGGCAAGCAGGCACCAGAGGCAGGCGAGACATGCCCCATGCCCGCTGTCCAGAGGCAACAGAAAACCTTTGTATCTCCAGGGAGACACTATCCCCTCGTCTGCTACAATGACAGAAAACTGACAAGCACTACCACCAAAAGGAAACAATTCAGAAATTAAGCATTTATTCTTAATTCTCAGTGAGATCCAGTTGTGATGTCACTCTTGAAACAAATGACACTAGAAACTGTGGTCTAGTGGGGCCACCAAAACCCGAAGGCATCACCCAGGAACAGAGAGATCTGTCTGCTGCCTATGGGTCCGTTCTCCAGCATGGCCTACACTTTTCTCTAAGAATCAATGACCTCGAAGTTTTGTTCCAGCTCCAAAACCATGACTTTCAAGAAAGGAAACCCCAAACAGCCAATCAAGTCAGTCTTTTCAATGTTCCTCCTGCCACTGCCCCCATCTAGAGACAGATGAACCATATGGTCAATGCATATGAACCACCAGGCCACCACGAAGCGTGACTTAGCGGGGAGTGTAGCACGCCCGCCTTACTTGCCTCGATCAGGGTCTCGGGGTGCCTCGCATGCTCACCCAAGCTTTCCTTTCTCTTCCTGCCAAAGCACGTCTCTGCTGCCAGCACTGCTGTTCAGATTTGTATCCAGGTACGGGAACTCAAGGCTCCAACCAGCAATCTGAAGAGCTTTCTCCAAATCTGACTCGACATTCAGTCACACTCTTATACTTCTGCAGCCTTTGTGTTCTACTCTCTAACTCCAAAATAAGAATCTGTAATTCATCTTTCCTTTGGGTTACCAGATTTCATGGCAGTCAACCTCTGGGGCACACAAGCCATTCAAGTCAATATGTATTCCCACCGAAAGAAATACCACCCTAGTCTTCTCCAAAGTCACCAAGAAGTACAAAATCAGAGCTTCTTTGTATTAGTAAAAAGATGTTCAGAACCAATCAAACTTCATCTGTATAAATTCACAGATGACTGTGTAGCCTTTACTAATACTTATTACAAAGCAGGTCAACACTAGCCAGCTGTGAGTGACGAGTAGTAAAACACTTCTGCTCAGAGCTAAGCCCAGACTGCTAAGTCCAGGACATGAAATTGTCCCCATTAAGGTGAGAAGTCCTTCAACTACTACCGAGGTTCCTCCTACTTGCTTCTTCACGAGCTGATCTTCCTGGTGTCCAGAGGTCAGTCCACAATCATTTAAGCCCCGAAATAAACTGGGTATTGATCCGACTAGTAACTATCAACCCTCTCCAAGTAAAGAAAAATAAATGGGGAGGGAGAGAGGGAGAGAGGAAGAAAGGGGTTTTCCGTGGCAACTAAATCTAAGCCAAAGTCAAAAGGCCACAGAAACAAACCTCTAGTCAGCCTAGACCCAACTGCAGCAGGAAAAACAAAAAAAAACACTCCCATTAGAGACACGATCAATTTCAAGGATGCTCAAGATGTTCATTCAGTGAGAACCTACACAGAGCCTCTGATCGGTACGGGAGCAGTCTGCGTTTCCAGTTTGACCAACAACCATCATCTATGGAGCAAAACCGAATACAGACCGATCCTATTCGCCATTACAAAACAGCTTCGCCAGCACAGAAACGGCACTGCTTTCTAAGACACACCAACCAAAGAAGCAAGGCAAAGTAACCACTTAATACACATAAGAAACAAAGGTGTAACTATTTTCTTAAGTAGCAAGAGACTTCTGGCAAATTCAACCCCCAAGGAGCAAAACCTAAGCTCTTTCTGCCCAGGCTTGTAGGGCCTCCCTGAGGAGCCTACTTACCTACACCGTGGACAATTCTAACAAGCTTTGTTACCTGGCCTCCCAGCCAGCCAAAACTGCACCCCTTTTATAATTGCTACCTCTCCCTCCAGAGTGCAAGTCCTTAAGTGCCTGTTCGTGAGTGAGTCCCTAATACGGCTCCTGGCAGAGTAAGGATTCAATTACTCTATTTGCTGATCAAATAAATGAAGATTAGAAGAAGTTGATGGGGGAGGGGTCGTTCGTCCTTCTCAACAACAGCCATAAGCTGATTTCAGGATGAAAGATTACAAAGTGCCACCATGATCTTCTTTCTCCCTTTTAGATGCCCAGATACTAACATTCAATTGCTGGAAATCTGTAGTTTTTAAACCAGTATTCTTCCATTCAACAAACAAGACAATCCAAATTGTAAGTAAGTGTAAGAAAAGGATCTCTGCCCTTCTGCTAACGCACCTCTTCCCGCTCCCCAACTCCACCGCCCACCCCGCCAGGAAGAGAAACACTCCCCCATTTGGGTCAGAGTCCAGAGCACAGAGGAGCCTCCTTTCCTAGCAGGCAAGGGTCTCTGTGTTAAAATGTTATGCATGGAGTATGCCTCTCTCTTGTCCTAAAAAGGCAGAACTGGCAAAAAGATCCAGGGCTAACTCTCTGCAAATAGGCCTTCATTACAAAAGGAAAAAACAAAACAAAACAAAACAAAAAAAACAAGAAGATAATGATGAAGCTTGCATCTAAAAACAGAACTGACAACTGACTGACAGGATGGGAGCAAAGGATATAAAACTCAAAAATCACGTTCTAGGAGTAGGAGCAAACAGCCCTAAACACCTGAGAGCTGCACCACACAGTGATGTATTCTCACGAGGTAAAGGAAAAGTTTCTAAATTATATTATAAAATCTATTCACTTAAAATTTCTTTTTAAGTTCAGTCTTCGGGGACGCCTGGGTGGCTCAGTCGATTAA
Organism: Herpailurus yagouaroundi; assembly: GCF_014898765.1. NCBI lineage: Eukaryota > Metazoa > Chordata > Mammalia > Carnivora > Felidae > Herpailurus > Herpailurus yagouaroundi. The sequence goes on along the minus strand of NW_024412786.1, from coordinate 4,754,923 downwards.
GTGTCCGACTTCAGCTCAGGTCATGATCTCGCGGTTCGTGGGTTTGATCCCCGTGTCGGGCTCTGTGCTGACAGCTCAGAGCCTGGAGCTGCTTCCGATTCTGGGTCTCCCTCTCTCTCTGCCCCTCCCCTGCTCGCGTGCTCGCTCCCTCTCTCTCTCAAAAAAATTAGTAAATATTAAAGTCCAGTCTTGAGGCACCTGAAACTAATGTGTGTACACCAAGTATCCCCACTACTAAGTGATCTCCTAGGTAGGATCTAGGTGCCACAAAGACAGAGCTCACAGGTCACCTGAAGGATTCCTTGGCCAACAAGTAGTCATTACTGTCTGGGGTCTTGAGCAGTGGTTCCAAAACCTAGCTACACTTCATTATTACCTGGGGAGCATTCTAAAAATATATTCTTGGGGCCCCTGGGTGGCTCAGTCAGTTGAGCATCTGACTCTTGATTTCGGCTCAGGTCATGATCTCATGGTTCATAGGATCAAGCCGTGAGTCGGGATCCACGCTAACAGCAAGGAGCCTGCTTGGGATTCTCTTCCTCCCACCGCTTCTCTGGCCCCTCCTGGCTCATTCTCATTCTCTCTCTCTCTCAAAATAAATAAATAAAACTTTTAAAAATATATTCTCAATACCACCACAAATTTCCAGAGGTGGGGTCCATCATCCTTGGTCTTAAAAATGTCCCAGGGGCACCTGGGTGGCTCAGTTGGTTAGGTGATCAACTCCTGATTTCAGCTCAGGTCATGATCTTGTGGTTTGTGGGATTCTCCCTCCCAGTCTCCTGCCCCCCCCTTCCCTGCTCACATACACACAGTCTCTCTCTCTCAAAATAAAGAAACATTAAAAAACAACAACAAAAAGTCCTAAGTGATTCTAATGCGTGCCAGTCTAGCATCTATCTACAACAGAGTGTCTCAACTTCTACACTATTAATTTTTGGGGCTGGGTAATTTTAGGGTGTATCTTGTGCATTACAGACCATTTAGCAGCATCCCCGGCCTCTTATCTTCTAGAAGCCAAATTGCACATTGCCCACTCCCACAGGCAGGACGTGCAAAAATGTCTCCAGACATTGCCAGATGTTTCTTTAGGGGCAAAACTGCCTCCCAACCATGAAACACATACCTAGAGCAAATCAAAAACCAGTTACTTGAGATTCTCTTAAGGAAAAAGAAGAAATAAGACAGATGCTTAAAGCCAAGAGTCCAGGTTTATTTTTTTCAGTCCATCTCACCTAAGAAAAGTGGCTACCACACTACTCAGCCCACACAAGGACTCAGATCTCGACTTATGGGGACCAAACCACAGCTTCCTCTGCTTTTTATGAAATAAACTCAACGCTGAGTTTTAGGAAAGTAGATAATTAGAAGAACTGCATTGCCAATACCATGTATTCTTCTTAGGGTAATGAAACATTATAAAATTTGGACCGACATATACTGAAGCTGCCTCTCAACTGCCGAAAATATGAAATTTCAAGAAAGAAGTTCACAACGGCAACTAAATACCGATCCTGACAAATACTGTTGTTTTTCCTTAAATTTTTTTTTGTAACGTTTACTTACTTTTGAGAGACAGACAGAGACAGAGCATAAGTGGGGGAGGGGCAGAGAGAGAGGGAGACACAGAATCCGAAGCAGGCTCCAGGCTCTGAGCTGTCAGCACAGAGCCCGACGCGGGGCTCGAACTCACGGACCGCGAGATTATGACCCGAGCTGAAGTCGGACGCTCATCCGACTGAGCCACCCAGGCGCCCCAGTGACAAATACTGTTTTAAGAAAGAGGTTTTTGTATACTAACTAACTGGAATTTAAAACTTGAAAGAAAAAAAAAAAAAGAGAGAGATTTTTGCCTGTGATAAGCACAATGCCTTTGCACCAAAGCAATGCAAAAGTTACCTTAAAGGAGCGAACGTCACTCTGTCAAATCTTACCACCATTCATTTTCTGTCCAGCTGTGGTCTGATTCTCAAATTCTCAAGTAGTTAATTCAAACCAGCACGTTTTTGTTTTGTTTTGCATACTTCACACAAAAGCTAAAGTTTTCTAATCCAAACCCTGTTCTTAAGTTACCCCAGGCAAGATGCCCACCTCTACTTAAAAGTGCACAGGGGAGGGGCGCCTGGGTGGCTCAGTCGGTTAAGCATCCGACTTCGGCCCAGGTCATGATCTCATGGTTTGTGAGTTCGAGCCCCGCGTCGGGCTCTGTGCTGACAGCCTGGAGCCTGGAGCCTGCTTCGGAGTCTGTGTCTCCCTCTCTCTCTCTGCACCTCCCCAGCTCATGCTCACTCTCTGTCTCTGTCAAAAATAAATAAACTTAAAAAAAAAAAAATTAAAAAATAAAAAATAAAAAAAAGTGCACAGGGGCACCCGGGTGGCTCAGTCGGTTAAGCATCAGACTTCGGCTCGGGTCATGATCTCGCGGTCCGTGAGTTCGAGCCCGTGTCGGGCTCTGTGCCGACAGCTCGGAGCCTGGAGCCTGCTTCGGATTCTGTGTCTCCTTCTCTCTCTCTGCCCCTCCCCTGCTCATGCTCTGTCTCTGTCTCAAAAATAAATAAATTAAAAAAAAAAAGTGCACAGAAACACTGCCCCAGTGCAAGCGAAGCAAGCCAGGTCCCAAGCCAAGTAACACGGAGGGAAGGGCACCACGGTTCCGAGTACCAGGGATTAAGAGACTGTGAGTATGTGTGTGACCCAGCGGATGGCATTCTGTGATTAGAGGCTCCAGACTCCCTAATCAGACACACCGAAGGCAAAACACTTCCGAAGCACCCGCGGGAGAACGGTGACTTCCCAAACGAGGCTTGCTGAAGTACGTCTCAACACGCAGCACCCTTGCAAACCTCGATAACCCGGAGAACACGGACGAACAGATACCGGGACCATAAAACTGGAGTTGACAGACACGGGGACCAATCGCACCGAGGGCCTCGTATCCCCAGGCAGGCAGGAAGAGAATCGGACCCGGGCTCCCGACGGGCTTTTCCTCAATTAACCGTTACCTCTCAGACAAAACACTCTGAAGCACCACCATGAGCTGATCACTTCAGGAAACACTGGTGATTTAACGAAGCTTCAGCTACCCCTCTCCTGGAAAAGTTAAAATAACGTCCAGCCTGTTTTCTCCGCAAAGCTGACGGTGAAATAAATACGCAGGGCTTTCTGGAGACCGTCGCCGAGGGCCAGGGCTTACACGCTCATTTGACTTCCTAATGGTAATCCAAACATTTAAACATCAAATTTAAATTGGTACCAACAGCCACTAACTGCACCAAGCTGATTCTGCGCGCCAGGCACCGTTGCTAACTCGTTCCCTCCCCACAAACTCGCGAGACGGACTATTATTATTGCCGTGTTACAGGGAAAGCAGACAAGCGGGGTAACTTGTCCAAGGTCGCAGAGCCAGCAAGTGGTGAAGCCAAGACCTCGAGCCAGGCACTCTAGCTTCGCAGTAGAGAAAAGCTGAAATCCCACCACCGCTCAGGAGACCTTCATTCGAGTGGCTGGACATCTGGAGCCCCTCTCCCACTCGCCGCCTCCCTGCAACGTGACCTTGAGGACAAAAATCAAAGTAAACTTCCCATTAGCAAAGCGGGACGATATCCACGCCGACGGGTGCTGTGGGGACGAAAGGAAACAACCACGTAAGAAGCAAAACATAAACAAAGCTCTAGCCGACCCGCCAGAAAGCGTTAAGAAGGACCGGGAACGCCACGGGAAGCTCGGAGGCTGAAGCGTCAGGGCACAGGGATGCTCGCAAGGGCTCATTCCGCGCCCTTACAACCGAAAAGTCCAAGTTGAGATGGGAGCGAGCGGCACCCGGGAGGAAAGCCCTCCGAGCCCGCAGCGGATGGGCTGCTTTAAGAGGGAGGTACTTCCAGCCACACGAAGGACCACCCCCCTCGCTCATATTCGCCGGGGAGGCGTTCGTGACCAGGTCTACCTCCGAGTCACAACACGGGAGTTAAAAAGCCGCTCGGAAGGCTATTTACATACTCCGAGCCGGCTTCTGCGTGTCCCGATGACTCTGCGGCCGAAGAGCCCAAACCCACAGAACTTGTTTCCCGCAGAACGGAGCCCAACAATGGCCTTCGAGAGTCTGCGGCGAGCTGCCGCCTCAACTTGACACGCTCGCGGGCCCGCGCCCAGAGAAGTTGTCCGGGGCGGGCCGGAGGCGAGCGGGGCCCG
>NW_024412786.1:4678693-4750335 GCF_014898765.1 Herpailurus yagouaroundi | reverse complement strand
ACCCGCCGCTAGTCGCGCTCAGGCGGGAAACGCGCTCACCGACACCATCAGCGAAGCGCCCAAAATGGCGGACGTATCAAGCAGGCCTTGAGTTCCCCCCGCCCTCCCTCCGGCCGCCTCGCAGCCAATCGCGACCCTATCTCCGCCCCCAGGTCCGCGCTCATTGGCCTTCCTCTCCCGCCCCCTACAGCCTATTGGATCGCCCGGCGGCCCGGTTGCGCCTACGCCGATTGGCTCACGGGGCCCGTCAGTCAAGCGCGAGGGGAGCATTCTTTTCCCATGGACTTGACGGATCCGGAACCTCTAGGACCCCGGAGTCTGGAGAAACAAATCAGAAACCGGGAGAAACCTGGCCGGGTCCCCCTACGCCGTAGCAACAGCAGGGCCTCCGCTTGACGGACGCTGCGGACCACCAATCCGATGGCCAATGCTTTTTAAAACTAAACTGAGCCAAACCAATCCTGGCCATGGAGTTGGGAGCAGTAAGGGAACCAATGAGGTAGCGAGAGCCGCGGGCAGGCGGGCTGGAGGGTCAGGAGCCGACCGTGATGACGTGAGCCACAATACGTCCCCGCAGTGGAGGGCGCCCCGAGCTGGGGAATTAGCTCAAATGGTAGAGCGCTCGCTTAGCATGTGAGAGGTAGCGGGATCGATGCCCGCATTCTCCACAGCTGCATTTTATAGGGAGGTGGGGTGGGGTCGTCCGTTCTCGGCCCCTTCCTCGCTCAAGTGGTGGCCGGGCCGGCCGGGCCGGGAGTTGGGGTCAAGGTGAGGGGATGGCTGCTTCCACCCCCGGCGTCCCAGGGGTCTGTGACCCTAGCTGTGCGTCCACACCCGCGGGAGTGAAGTGCGCGGTGGGGGGGGCGTCCCTTTTGTCTTACAGAAGGACTTACACCGGAGCCTCTTCCAAAATGCTCGCCCAGGCCCCCCATCCACTGCTCGGCCTCCCCGGCAGGGAGGGGCCGGAACACATTAGAGTAGCCCACCTTGGCCCATCTTAGACACCTTCTAATAACCCGTCTGGCTTCTCAGTAGGTGCGGAGCTCTGTCTAGAGTCACGAGTAAATCGACAGGAGGGCGGAAGTTGGCGGCAGGGCTGAGCAGCGCAGGCGAGGTGAGGGTGGTGTGGAACCCAGCCCGAAGCCGGCAGAACGCGAGCGCGCGCGTTCGCGAGGCTGCCCCGGGGGGAGTGCTGGCCTCTCGTGGGCAGCTCTCCGGTGAGCACTGTTCTGTGCCCAGCCTGCACGGGTGCGTGGGGAGCAGAGGGTCCTGGCTCTGGCGGTCTGTGGGGGACGGTCAGACACCCCTTGTAACACAGGCCGCAGAGTGGCGGGAGCTCCTCGGGAGCAGGTGGCATTTCAGCCCCCCCGAACAGGGAGGACAGAACCGTGGGTTCCTGGGTCCGGGTGGCCGGGAGAGAGACCAGAGACCCCAGGGCGGAGCTTTGGAGCGCTGGGGAGGCAGGCACGATTCGGTTGTGGTGGGAGAGGAACGTGGCAGAGAGAGGAGGTGGCCGAGGTGGCTGCACGATGCAGGGCCCTGCGGACCGTGCCACCGTGCCCAGGAAAAAACAAGAATCCCTAATGCCCAGACTTGGGTTGGGCACCAGGCCGGGCGTCATAACGGGGGCTCCACGCAGGGAGGTTGGAGTCTTTAGGGCAGCTAGCTCACTCCAGTGGTGCCAGCTTGGTCCGGGATGGCCACTCCAGCTCACGGAAGGCTGGTTTCTGTGACCTTCCCCAAGCCTCCTGAGAAAAGTGACATAATCTGGCCACTGCGGGGAGGGAGGGCAGGCCCAGGAGAGCGGCCGCCAGGTTGCCTTGCAGATAGATGCTCAGGATCTTTCTGTGCCCATACCCCCACTCTTGGCACCCACCTCAGCCGGCCCCCAGCTCCCTCCGTCTCAGGGACTCAGGCGCCCTCTGAGCCCCCATGCCACACAGGGAGAATGAAAACCAGCGGAGCTGGGTCAACCCCAGTGCCTGGAAGCTGGGCCTCTGGTGCAAACATGCCCCTCCCCCAGCCCACCGCTTCAGCAGAGCCTGACGCTGATTCTCGAAAGACGTTGCGGCGGGTGGCTCTATTACGGTTCGGTATTATTGTCCCCATTTTATAGATTGGTGAACAGAAGCCCAGGAAGCATTCAGGCACCAGGTGTGGGCCGTGTTGGCTGAGTGAGCTCGGCTGGGTGATCTCACCTCTCTGACTCTCCAGTCCATCTGTAAAGTACAGTACTGATAATACCTACTAACCTGTGTCCGTGCCCTGAAGGGTGCTGGACGTCTAGGGAGGTAGCAGCCAAGGGCAGATACTATTCACCATTGATCCTGCTGCTCAGAGCGGCCGTGGGCCTGGCCAAAGGCCACACAGCTAGTGAGGGATGACTGAGGTCTGGGCGAGGAGACTGGGAGGGACTCCTGGAGGCATTGGAACTTACAGTTTCTGCTGGGAGACTGAGGGCCGGGAAGAACTTCTGCGTTAGAAGGGCGTGTTCAGGGCTGGCCCCACCTTGGAAAGGACGGACCGAGCAAGGGCAGCAAATCTCTGCTACAGAAGTCGCACCCGGGCCAAAGGGCCAGGCCCCAGCCGCTAGACCCAGCAGCCTGGGAAGAGGCCACAGGGAACCCCTGGGCAGGGGGGCGGCGCCTGAGATGAAGGGCTGGGCCAGGGTTGGGAGCCTGGGGAGAGCCCAGCCACACACAGAGATCCCTTTACTCACTCATCATCAGAGGACTTGCCTGTACAGGCTTCAGGCTCTTTCACCCCAGACCCTGAGGAGGGTCACAGGTACATTTGCACTATAATTAAGTGAATGATGCAGTACCTCCCCCAACATAAGTGGGCCCCAAAAGTCTCCAATTATGATGAGCTAACCTAATTGGAAGGGGTGAAGTCAGGGAGGACTTCCTGGAGGCATCTGAGCTCAGCCTATCTCCTGAGAGCCCTAGGGAGCCATTGACAGGCGTTAAGCAGGAGAGTGATTTTGAACGTTTGCATTGGCCTCAGTATCCTCAAACTTCTAGAGTTCGTGGATCACCACCTTCCCCTTTTCCCCCTAATCCTTTTACAGTTTCATTTTCACTGTTTAAATTTTCAATCCATCTAAATTTAAAAGTGTAATGAATGCCCACATACCCAGCTATCACCCCCTTAGCTTGTGGGAACAGACACAGAGCTGCCAAATTTCAGTTCTATCAAGTAATGATTTTTGAATAAAAAATTTTTAGGTAGTGATTTAAAAAAACACACACCTTATGCTATTACCATGATTTCATGAAAGAAAAGACATTTTAACCCATACGTACACTCAGAAAAAGGCTTTAAGTTGAATAAGCTCAACTTGGGGGAAACGCCCCCTCCCCCATGGTCCTTCCTAATGTCATGTCACCAGGGCTCAGACCTGGTCTAAGGGCTGGAGTGAGGCCACCCTGGCAGAGGACAATGCCTCGAAGGCCAGGCTGGTGCTCGGCCAGGTCATGTGTTGAGGCTGGAGGGCTGTGGGGCCAGATAGGGAGCTCTAGGAGGTAGGAAAGGTCGATCCGTTTTAACATGGAAATTAAGTTTCTTCTGTTTGTCCTTTTTTTCAGTGCGTTAAGATTCAGTCTGGGTTGCCAAGGAGGGGAGTGTTGTACTTCCTACCAAGGACTGTTCGTGGCCCCAGGGTTGGTAGAAAGGGCGGCCACTAGCGTTGCTAATGGTCAACCTGTCCAATCCAGCAGGGAAGAAAAGAAGACAGGGCATCTGGGGAGGCGGAGTGGGGGGGGGGTAGGTATGGGAGTCTGGGAGAAGCCCCCAAGGGGACAAGCCAGCAAGAGCCGAGTCTCACCCAGCTCCCCAAAGCACTCAGGTTTCTTGGGGACAGAAACTTCCACACCTGCCAAATCCCGGTTCCCTAGCGTCCTGCCTGGTGGCGGACATGGCCAAGATCTGGCCACCTGGATTTTGTTCAAGTGTCCAGGGCAGCTGTAGACCCACGGGGGCTGCTGGACCCGGGGCAAGGAGGAGCCCCTCACCCATTCTGGATGAGGCGAGGGAGGGCTGAGCGGAGCAAATGATAGGACCAGTGAGGCGTGAGACCCCGCAGGACTCGGGGGTGGGCGACAGAGACTTGGGGAATAGTGGGTGTCACTGCAGAGGGGAGATGGTTGGGAAGGCTTGGGCACATTGAGCAGTGTCTGGTTGTCAGTATTGCTTGTTGTGTAAAGAAATGATTGAACAAATTAGTAAAAAACAAAAAAAAAAAAATCTATTTTCTCCCAAGCCTTGGTTTCCTCAACTGCGAATTGGGGACACCATCTACCTAGCGGGACCGTTGTGAAGTTTAAATGAAATAAGCCAGGTTAACTTCATTTAAGACACAGCTTACATAGCACCTCTTCCAGGAAGCCCTCCCTGCCCTCCCATCTACATAGGATGTTCTCTCTGGGCCCCAGGATATCTCAACACAATGCTCTCTCCCCCTCAGCTTTGGAAACTGTCGGCCGCGCCTTCGACAAGCCAGCAGGTTGGCCCCCCTTCCTCCTAGCTGACCTCATGGCAGCAGAGGGTCCAGCAGAGTGGCCTCTGGAGACAGGCCTGGGATGCCAGGGGGGTGTCTCAACCCTCCCCGCAGCCCATGCAGGCCGTCACCAGCGGTCAGCGGCACAGGCCGCTTCTCTTCTTGCCTGACCCTGGCTGGCCCTAGGAGAACGGAGGGGACCCCAGTAGCCCCCCGTGATGCGGCTCCTGCTTCTGAGTCGGCAAAGTCCCCCCACCCCCCACCCCCTCTGCCCACGTTGAGATTAGGGCTTTCATTGGCACCGCAGGGCTTGTGGCCCAGCCTGGAAGAACGGGGATCCCGAGTGCTCGGGAGGCCCCAACCCCCCCGCAAGAAGCTCTCTGGGGCTGGGCACCCCACCCTGGGCCTGAGAGCTCTGGGTGCACCCTCTAGGGCTGGTCCTTAGCGGTGTGACCTTGGGCAAGCACGTCATGTCTCTGGGCTCTAATAGGTCACAGCTTCCATTTACCAAGGAGCTGCTCCTTGCCAGGCGCTCACTGGGCAAGGCTTCTCAACAGGCATGATCCCATCGGAGCGGGATGTCTTAAATGACAGTCCTCAGGGGCGGGTGACAGCACCCTTCCTTACCAGATGGGGCCAGCTGGATGAAGTAAGGGAAGCTGGCCTTCCCAGGAAGATCCAGTCCCTCCTTCTGCAAAGGGGCCTTGAGCACAGGTCCCCCCTCCGCCCCCCCCCCCCACCCCGATGGCAGCCCTCTTGGTCCCAGGGGCAGCAAGAACCAACAAGTCCGCCAGCCAGTCCCCGTCACCGCCAGTGCTGACCGTGACCTCCGGGAACTCCCGGACAATCAGGAAGCAGGGGAGACAGTTCCCCGAAAGTCTCAGGAAACCAGCCTGGCAGACTCATATGCCTGACACCCCAGCTATGTCCCCTGGTCAGGCAGTCTGGGGAGCCCTGAGGGCCACCACCTTTCCCATTCCGCCTCCCCAGCACTGGGGCCCCAGGGTCTGAGTGTTCTGGGGCTTCCTCATCTTGGAGACTGTCACCTCCGCATTCCAGGCCCTGGGGGCTGGCCAAGGGTTCGATCTCCAGTCCCAAAGGGAGGCCCTTCTTCCAGATCGCTGTGCATCGATTCTTCTGAGTGTGTCCCCAGCACTAAAAATGGTAGTTCTCCTCTGACCTCCCTGTGACATTCCAAGTGAGGGTAGTCCCTTCCTGCCTGGCACCTGGGGAACAGCCTGACTTCCTCATGACTTGCCGCCTGCTCAGTCTCCTTCAGCAGGCTGGGGAACCCCCACCCCCGGGGGCGGGGAGCATGCCTTATCTCTCCGACGCCTCCTGTACCGACCCGGTGGGTACACGGCGGGCCCGGGGGCAGTGTTGACCGACTGCCCTTGCGGGGACCAGGCTGGGGCAGGTCCCCAGGGCCTGGGGGCCTGTGTGCTGGAAAGGACAAGATGGAAATGGGGGAGGGCACAGGAGCTGGGAGGTTCCCACCCGACCCTGGCAGCCCCATCCACTGGGGGTCCACACGGAATACACAGCCAGGAGGGATACCCCTCTGTGCCTGCACCATCTCCGTGGACGGCAGGCGGTAACTGGGGCCAGCACGCACAGAGGTCAGACAGGCCGAGGAATAGCCCGAGGCACAGGTACGTAATCTGTGGAGCCCAGGGCAAAACGAAACGCAGGGTCTCTTTCTTAAAACCCATTTAGAATTTCAGGATGGTAACAGTGGAGCCAGGGCCCTTCACGAGGGCACAAGTCAGGCGTCCTGCCTGCCCGCCTCTGCCCAGAGGCTCAGCCCGCCCCGTGGGGGCCTGACGGGGACCCGCGGTGCTCAGGAGGATCAGTGCACAACTCTGACAGCTGTCCCAGGGAGGGCGGAGGGCGGGATTCGCCCCGTGGGGACGCTCAGCTCAAAAGCACACGTGGCACAAAAGAATGGCAGTGACGTTTAAAAAAAATTAAGTTTATAAATATTTTCTCCGCTGTACAAAGTTTTCCCCGGCCCGGCCCACCCCATCACTGTTCACATTTCTCGTGGTGTTGTTTTTTTAAAATCCCAACTATATTTATTTTTTTTTTAATCATAAAATATATTTTTTTCTTTGTTCATATTTAAAACTATTTACAAGGGCGCAGAGAGAGGCCAGGGTGGCCCGGCGGGGGTCAGGACGAGTCCGTGCAGGGGGACGGAGGGGGAGGGAAGAGGTGAAAATAGCTCCTCTCGGTGGCGGGCGAAGGCGGGCAGCTGTCCTCCGCCGACAGGTACTGGCTGTGGGGCGTGGGCGGCGGCGGGTAGGGGTCTGAGTCCGAGTTCAAATCCAGGTAGTACTTGCTGGCCTTCCCGCGGTTGGCGCTGTAGTCGCTGTCACACACATCCGTGCTGCAGGGCGTCGTCGGGGGCGCCATGCCGCGGATGATGTAGGGCCTGAAGGGGACAGAGGGGAGTGGCACCTCGTCTCGGGGAGACCCCCGGGGCCCCTCAGCCGTGTGCTCCCTCTGAGCCACACTCCCCACGTCCAAAGTGGGCGTGTCTGCACCGACACACCTGGGAGCCATACTTGCCTTTTTTTTTTTTTTTTTTTTTTTAAATGTGTAGTTAATTTTGAGAGACAGAGACAGAGCACAAGCCGGGCAGGGACAGAGCGAGAGGGAGGCACAGAATCCGAAGCAGGCTCCGGGCTCCGAGCTGTCGGCCCAGGGCTCGAAGTGGGGACTCGAACCCACGGACCGCGAGATCATGACCTGAGCCGAAGTCGGACGCTTAACCGACTGAGCCCCCCGGGCGCCCCTTGCTTGCCTTTATGGAGAACAAGGCTTGCAGAGCCTAGCTGGCCTGGGGGCCTTGGGGAGCTTACTTAACCTCTCTGGGCTTCAGTGTCTCATTGGGAAAATGGGGGGGCTAAAACAGTACCCAGTTCAAAAGAGGCTGGTGAGGATTGAATGAGATTCTTCGTGGAAAGTGCCAGAAACAGTGCCTGACACCAGAAAGCGCTGGACGACTGTGCCCCATTTTATCATTATTACTGTGAGTGCCGGAGACCAGTGAGCCTGGAAGTCTAAAGCCATCTGACCCAGGTGGTGCCTCCAAGCGCCCCGTGACGGCGCCTCCCAGACGTCTCCTGCACCGGAAGGTTCTGTCAGGGCCACGGCACGGCCTGAGCTGGGGGTGGGGATCGCGGTGTGTTTAAGGGCCCCAGAGGGCTCACGGAGGGCAAGAAGGTGGAGCCGGCACCCTGGGGCCGGGGAGGGGCAGCGGGTGCCGAGAACATAGAGCAGGTGGACAGGCCTCATAGGACCCCAGGGGCAGGAAGGGACCCCGAGAGACAGGGGGAGGGAGGAGGTGCCATAGAAATAGGGCACAATGAGAAAGGCAGGACGTGGAGCGGGGACTGAGGGGCCTGGCCAGCGTGGATGTGACAGCCTGGGGACAGCCACCCACAGGGCTGCTGGGGACACACTGGGACGCTGAGGCACTGGGGGCGGGGGGAGCACTGCGGGCCCTTGACTAGGGCAGTGGCTCGCTCTTCTTCCGGCCCGGAGTCCCTGAAATGACCACCAGAGGGCAGGCGCGACGCGCTCTGAGGCTCCCCCGCTCCAGGCAGCTCTAGGGAGCAGGGAGATGCGGGCCGCTCTCCAGCTTCTGCCTCCCCCTTGGGGCGAGCGGCCCCGTGCACCTGTGTGGTAGGCCCGTGGGCTAAGGCCACCGGGCTGGAGGTCACCCCAGGCTCGGACCTGGCCCCTGGACACAGGCCAGAACACCCAGCTGCCTCTTCTCAGCACCCCCAAGGGCCCCCTCCCAACCCAGGGGGGTGGGGTGTGCCACCCCAACACGGACCCCCCGGGGGGCTGAGAGGATCATGCCAATCAAGGGCGCTCCGCGGCAGGTGCCACCCCTGCACTCATGAGACTTGGGGCCCTTACGGGGACGGAGGCGGCAGAGGTGGGCATCACTGCCAGAGTCCCGCAGCTGGACTCAAACACAGTCAGACCTTGGCCCCTGTGCACGGGCCTCCCTAGGCAGTGGAACCTGGCTATGCCACAGTGGGAATCCCCCGGTGGCGCCATTCAAGGCCACGCCTGCCCGGGCACGTCCCGACTTAAAAAAAAAAAAAAAAAAAAAACAACCCAGAGCTACGTCTACCTTCTAGAGCCTGCTCAGAACATGGGGTTCGGTTCCTGGACTCAGCAGGTAGGCCTGGCTTGCCCCACGGGGAGGCAAGCCAGGTATGGTGTGAGCAGCTGGGAGGGCCCACGAGCACCCCGGACCTCTCTTCCCAGGTTTCCTGACCCGGGAAACGGGGACCGGGGGTCCTGCTCTATCACAGGCTTGTCTGGAGGCCCAGACGGCCACGGGTATGGAGGGCGGTGGCAGGAACTTCGTACCTGTAGGGTCTCGCAGCGGTGGGAATGTTGGAAGAGTAGAACATGTCCACGTTGTACAAGGAGGGGTCCGTGGCGGGGGACGGCGGCGGGTTCAGGATCTGAGGAAAGCAAGCAAAGGTTACGCCAGCCTGACGGAAGCAGGCGCTCCCTATGGTGCGCCCACCCCGGCCCGAGCAGGCGGGCAGGGCTGGGAGGGGCCCGCCTGGCTCCACGGGCCCCCTCACGGTCTGTATGGTTCCGAGTCGGCGTTCGTGAGACTTAGGGAGTGGACAGGAAGCCACAGCCGTCCCCCCTGAAGGTTGTCACGGTGAGAGGCAACCCCGCCTGTGGCCCAAATACCACCCCGCAGACCAGCCGTGACCCCAGGCCCACACCTGAAGGGCTGGAGTCCGCCAGGTCCCTGAAGGCAGCAGAAAGGGCCTTTGTGGGCAGGCAGATGTGTGTGGGTCCTCCTGTTCCATCACCCCCGCAGCTGCAGCGTGCCCCCGCCCCCCACCGGTGAGGGACCTCAGCTCTCTGGGCCTCCACTTCCCCATCTCTAAAGTGGGCCCCTTGGTGACACGTGGTGGGTAACCTACGCTCCTTATTCTGCGGAGGGTCCTCTTCAGCCCAAATAGCCAGCCTTGGGGAGCCTTCAGGATCTGACCCCAAAGTTGGGAGGGCACGATACTGAGGGGGGTGTCATTCAGAGGGGGGAGCAGAGACCAGGCAGGGAAACCTAGCGGAGAGGGCCTCCCAGAGGTGCCCCCACACCCCAGCTCTTGGGGTCCCGTTTCCTCTTCTGCCCACGTATCGGACTAGAGCTGGTTCCCCCCAGCACACTGCTGACGGGCTGGTCTTCCCACGTTCCACGGGCGCAGCCCCTCAGCCACTTGGGCTCGGGAGAGCGCCTCCTTCTGGTCGGGTCAACGCGGCAAGCGGTGTCTCTACACTGTGGGATACTACGATGGTGGCTGTGGGTCACCGTCCACCTGTCCGAGCCCGCAGAATGTACGAGAGCAACAGTGAACCGTACTACGCGCTCTGGACCTTGGACGGCTGTGACGTGTCCACGGGGGTTCATCAATGACTGTTATTCATCAAGCACTACATGACTCTGGCACAGGATGGGCAGGAGGCGTGTGGGAAATCTCTGTACCTTCATCTCAATTTTGCTGCGAAGCTAAAATTGCTCGTACGAAAAAAGTCTTTGGGGCCCCTGGGTGGCTCAGTCAGTTGAGCGTCCGACTTCGGCTCAGGTCATGATGTCACGGTTCAGGAGTTCGAGCCCCACGTCGGGCTCTGCTGGCAGCTCGGAGCCTGGAGCCTGTTTCGGATTCTGTCTGTCTGTCTGTCTGTCTCTCTCTGTCCCTCCCCTGCTCATGCTCTGTCTCTCTCTCCCGCAAATAGAAACAAACATTTAAAAAATTAAAAAAAAAAGGAAGTCTTTAAAGCAAAAAAGCACATTTCTAAAACTGGTAAAATCTGAATAGGGCCAAAGATTATCACACCAACGGCCCAGTACTTCCGTTGTGCTGTTACCACAGACTGAACGTTTGTGTCCCCAGAGGTCCTATGTCGAGTCCTAACCCCCGAGTGATGACAGTGGGAGGCGAGGCCGTCGGGAGCTGATCTGGTCCTGAGCGGGGAGCCCACGTGAGCCCGGCCGCCGACCTCGCGCGGCAACCTCACCCCTTCCGCCACATAGGGAGGAGACGGCCGTCGGTGATCCAGAACTGGGCCCCCGCTAGACGCCACGGACCCCAAATCTGCCAGCGTCTGGATCTCAGACTTCCCGGCCTCCAAAACTGTGACAAGCAGGTGCTAAAGCCACCCAGCCGACGTTATCTCTGTCGGAGCAGCACAGGAGGACTAAGAGGACGTTAGTTACGCGAGGTGTTACCTTTGGGGGAATCTGGGTGAAGGACAGAGGAGGTCTCTGTCTGTTCTTACAACCGCAAGTGAATTTACAATGATCTCCGAAAGCCAAACTATCACCCTCTCGGCTGGGAAAATAAAGTCCATACTCTTGGACACTTGCCTGTGTACAGATTACCCCGAGGACACATAAGAAACTCACCACGGATGTGCCTCTGGGGGGCAGGGGTTCACGCTCAGCGTGAGGGGGTGACCGTCTTTTCACTGTACGTTCTATGGTACCTTTTGAATTTTGTTACCATGAGCATACATTACTGATGTGAAACAATATAGTTAATTTATTGTTTTGTTTTTTGAGAGAGAAGGCAAGCGGGGGAGGGGGTGGCAGGGATGAGGGGATCCAGAGCGGGGTCAGCACTGACAGCAGCGAGTCGGACGTGGGGCTTGAACTCACGAACTGCAAAATCATGACCTGAGCCGAAGTCGGACACGCAACCGGCTGAGCCACCCAGGTGTCCCTTGTAGTTATTTTACAAATAGCTGGCTTCGTGCAGGGTCTGTGTTTGGCGTGATGAAATGTTCTAAAATCCACGGTGGTGATGCTCGCACGTGTCCGTGAATTTGCTAACCACCGCCGAATTCTACCCTGTAAGCGGGTGATTGGTGTGGTATGTAAGTTATATCTCAACAAAGTTTTTAAACGATAGCTGGGGGGGTGCCTGGGTGGCTCAGTCGATTGAGCCTCCGACTTTGGCTCAGGTCATGATCTCACGGTTCGTGAGTTCAAGCCCCACACTGGGCTGTCTGCTCTCAGCACAGAGCCCACTTTGGATCCTCTGTCCCCTTCTCTCTCTGCTTCTCCCCTGCTCATTCTCTCTCTCTCCCCCCCCCCCAAAATAAATAAGTTAATTAATTTTAAAAAATAGCTGGCTGGGGGCACCGGGGTGGCTCAATCTGCTAAGCATCCGACACTTGATTTCAACTCGGGTCATGATGTCAGGGTTCATGGGATCGAGCCCTGCCTCAGTGAGGAGCCTGCTTGGGATTCTTTCTCCCCTCTCTCTCTGCTTCTCCCCTGCTCACGCTCTCTTTCTCTCTCTCTCCCTGAATAAACTTAAAAAAAAAAAAAAATAGCTGGTTGGTAATAGTGTCATCTCTTGCTAATAAGACCCCCTCCCCTCAGCTCCCAGCAGAGCCAGAGGACCGAGAAGCCAGGGGACTGAGCCTCGCGGTATCTGCATGGGGGACCCAGGGGGCTGTCCTGGAGTGAGCTCGGCCTTTCACGATCGCCGGTATTTCCAGCTGGTCATGTGGCACACGTGAATGTCAGGGGGACAGTAGCGGCAGAGAGGACCAGGCGGACGGTGGGAGTATTCTAAACTCCAGGCTCTCGGCTCTTGGCTTCTGCTGCCCCTAGACGCAGACCTGGCCCGCAGCCTCCTGGAGACGCGGTTCCCAGCCGCCCCCTTCCTCCCAGACGCCTGCCAGTGTCAGATGTGCTAAGGAGGGGACCGCCTGGACATGAGAGACACAAGCAGGGCAGCAACGCCCAGCCCTGGCGGGTGGGGCTTCCTGGAGACCCCCAGAGAGAGCGCAAGAGGCAGAGGTCACCTTAGAGGAGCATCTGCTGCAGGAAGTTGGGTTTTTTAAGGATCAAAAAGCACAGAACCACGTAACGCCAGCCCCGATGCTTCTATACACAGATTCACACTCGCGCATCAAGCTCGCCCCGTTCCCTGGGGCTGTGCCCTTGGGAATGTCCTCCCCAGCCTCGGGAGAGGTCCCCTGGCAGGAACCTGTAGGGGGCTCGGGCGCTGGGGGCTTCTGTGTGTCACCCGCTGTGTGACCACTTCTCTCTAGCGTGTGGCTTGCCTTGGACTGGGCCCTCACCCACTCCGGCTCTGGAAGCTCAGCCACAAAAGTCACCTGTGAGCGCCAGCCCTTTGGAAAACAACCCAGCTGTTTTCTGGGACCCAGCAAGGGCCTGGGAGGGAACATCGGGTGCTCTTGGCAGGCACAGCAAGGAGAAAGTCACACAGGCACACTGGGAGCACCCCGTCCAGACAGGCCCTACAAGAGACACAGTCACGGACAGGGTGGGCCTGCGAGGGTCAAAGACAATCTCTGGGACACTGAAATGCCCGGCGGCAACCCGGGAGGTGGGGTTATGGGGGAGACTCCGCCCTTGATATTGTTATGGGGTTTCCAGATTAGCCACCATGAACAAGGAGCACCCTTTCTAAACAGGAAAAAAAATAAAAATAAAAAAGTCACAAGGGAAAAACGACAAGATGTGCAGAGAGGGGAAAGTGAACGCTGTCACCATTCTCTGTGACGGCGGGACAGCTGATAATTCCAGAAATGCCAAGGTCACAGGAGGGGGTCCCCCTGGCCGGCCACCGATGGTGGGAACCCCCCCCCCCCCCCGGATGGCCGGGCCTCCTCCCGCGCCCACTCACCGGCGGGTACAGCGTGGCCTTGGTGCTGGATGAGCTGCTGGACGAGGCCCCGGTGACGTGGTTCCGGTCGTAGAGGGGCACCCCGCCCCGGCCGCCCATCAGGCTCACGGAGCTCATCACGGACTTGCCGCAGGAGATGCCTGCCGCGGGGGGAGGGACGAGGTGGCTCAGGGGCCGGGCCACCCCCCCCCCCCCAAAGCACACCCTCCTCAGCTCCCGCGGCCCCCAGGCTCAGGTTCAGGCCCCTCTGCCCACCGCCAGGGTACGTCTTCCCCGCTCACCCCAGCCGTGCCCAGGGCCCTTGCGCACGTCGGCTCCTCACCTGTGAAGGGGCCGTGCTGTGAGCCGCCGGGGGCTATGAAATGCAGGGGTACGTGGGGGGTCCCGCTGACGTACTCGTGCGGGAAGGGCCCGTTGGCCCCCGTGTAGCGCTGACACACCACGCGCTGGCAGACGAAGTAGACCCCGCCCATGACAAAGAGCGAGAGGATGATGCCCACGACCGGCCCGATGGCACTGCCGTGGGCCGGGGTGTCGTCGGAGGGCGGCTTGGTGATCTCTGCCAGAGGATGGGGGGGAAGAGACGGTCGACGTTAACCGAGAAGGACAGGCCCTCCCACGGGGGGTGGATGCCGTGTGCCCTGGAGGGGCCGCTGGGGTCCAGGCACAGCACCCGCTGGGGGAGGGCGGGAGGAAGGGAGAAGCTGGGTGCTGGGGTGCCACGCCGCCCCCCCCCCACCCTGGCCTGCCCGGAGCACCCTCCCCCCTCCGCCCCACCCCTGGCGGAGCTCTCCACGCTGCCCGACAAGCCCTCAAGAGCCGTCTCGGGTTCATCCCCCAGGGTCCAAGGGCTCTCTGGAGGCCCGGTGACGCCCCCAAGTCAGGTGGGCCAGGAGGCCGCTGGAGCCGGTCACCAGGAGCTGACAGGGGCCACGGGGGTGGGGGCAGGCAGGCAGGGCCCGGGGGCCCCGAGCCGCGCCAGCGGGGGACTTGGCCCACGCGCAGGGGCAGAGCTGGGCTGATGGAGACCCCCGGGGCCGGAGGCCTTCACCAGCAGGGCTCGCTGAGCCCCACGCGCCTGCTGACACGGAGGTCCCAAGTGAGGGCAGTGTGAGGGGCAGGGGCCAAGCCCAGGCTCGGGGGGCCCAAGGGTCTTTCTGGGCATCCTGACGGGGCGACGAAGGCCGGGGGCGGGGGGGGGGGTGCTCCTCAGGCCGTCCCCCGCCCTGGGGAGGGAGCACGGAGACTCTAAAGTCAACTCCGGCGAAAAGAACGTTCACTTTCCCATCAGGCCCAAGGATTCCGTCCACCGCATCCCCTCTTGCCAGCCAGAACCCAAAGCAGAGGAGGAAAACCACCGGCTTGGGCGACCGGACCAGACTCTGGATGAATGTCGCCCCTGACACCGGAGGCGCCATCATGCCAGAGGCTGAAGAGAGACACGGTCAGACTGGCGCCTGTCAGCAAAGGGGCGGGGACGTGACCCCCGGTGGCACCCACGGCCGCCCTCCGGCCCCAGGTCACTCGCTTTCTTGAGATACCAACTGAGGTGCCTCACCTCACTTCACACGAAGGGACAACGTGCTCAGGGAGCCCTCCTCCTTCCCTGCTCTCAACACCCCTCTCCCGTAGTCAGCTCTCAGCCCAGATACCTCTACAGTGAATGCAGCGCCCACGTCCTCAGACGTGTGCACACATTCCCACTTCCTGTCTGAGACTCCGGCTCCCTCCCTGTCGGAATCAAAGACAGCCCTTCAAGAGCCACCACCTCCAGGAAGCCTCCCTGACTGCCCTGGCCTCACATCCCATGGCCGCCGTACCCCTGACTGTACAGGCCACGTCACTCACGGGGCACGAAGTACCATGCACCTCCTCGCCAGAGAGCAGGCTGGCAGGGAGAGGGCCACCCCGACCCCCATCCTCTGATGGGGATGCCTGAGAGAGGCTGCCGAGTGAGATCCTGGCGGGCAGAAGCGTGCCCTCTCAGGCACAGTCAGCCCCAACCACAGGGGCCCGTCTCCGTCACGGCTGGAAATACCCCCATGGGCTCATGCGCCCCCCTCCCCCTCCCAGCTCAGCCCCACAGCTGCCCCTACCTCCAGGCAGGCTCCCCTGCCGGCCTCCCCCAAGGCCAAGTGCTCCCAACCTCCCAGCCTCCTCTGTCCGTGTACCAGGCCCCCAGCATATCTTCTCCCTCTAGACCCCACACTCGTGGGGAGCACCCCAGCCCAGGGTGAACCCTCCACGGGAAGCTGGCTCACCGCACATGAGCTCATCCGAGCCGTCGATGCAGTCAGGGAAAGAATCACATTGCTGCTTGATGAGGACGCACTGGCCACTGGCGCACCGGAACTGGTTGGGCAGGCAGACGGCTGCAGGGGGAGGGCTGGCGCTCAGAGAGGCTGCAGGGCGTGACGCCGCCAGGAGGGCGAAGTGGACAGCCGCCAACCAGCGCTTCCCGCCCCGCCCCCGAGACCCAACAGAAAGGTCTGGGTTCCAAACGCAGAACGGACCAACGGGACTCTTTCTAGGATGGGTTCAGGGAATGGTCACAGCAAATCCGGTCTCCACCCTCCCCTCGATGACCCCTATTCCAAGGTCTAGGCACGGCTGGCAGGGAAGGGACCTCAGTGACTCCCAGGAAGTACTTATCAGGCTCCTACCACGGCTCAGGCCCATGCAGAGCTAGGACTAACACAGCCCCTGCCCCGAGGCTCTCCTGAGTTATGGGGAGGTGACAGCCAACTAGAGGAATGACCTAGAATGGGTGGGAGCAGGGGCAGGTGATATCTCAGCAGAGCTCCCAGGGTGGAGGATTAGGAGGGGGGAGCAGGGCTCAACCAGGAAGGAAAAGGCAGCTCACGGCCTTTTAGACTAAGAGGAGGAAGGCTGGGTATAGCCTGTTTCCCTCGTGTTCCAGAATGCCAACCCAGAAGGAGCTACCGTTGCAGAGGAGGGCACTGCCCAGGGGACTCAGCCATCGCCCACCCCCAGTGCTTGCTATCCAAGCTCTCCAGCTACCCTGCCCCACCCCAAGCGCCCCTCCCTGGGAGCCGGAGATGAGAGGACCCTGTCCTCGCAGCGGGTGGGACAATTTGTTGGTAACAAAGGAGAGGAAGCTTCTGAAAGAGAAGGTGCAGCCCAGAGCCCGAACTAGGGCGTGCTGTGGGTGCTGCACGTTGCTCCCAGAGAAACATTACAGGGGGAGAGGCGGGGGGACGGTTCCCAGCCAGGGCTCCTGCCATCCTCTGAGACGGCCGCCTAAACACTCGTGCTAGGGCAAGGCTGTTTGGCTGGGCTCAGCAAACGTCTCTGCAAAGGGCCAGGCAGCACGTATTCAGGCCTTGAGGGCCACGGGTCTCTATCGTTTTAGTTCAAGTAAACAAGGGAGCCTGGCTGTGTTCTCACGCAACTTTACGAAACCTGGTGGCGGTCTGGATCTGACTCTCAGGCCGCGGTTTGCCAACCCCTGGCCTCCCACCTCCATCAAATTCTCGGAGGGTCCATAAGCTGCAAAGACTTAACATCTGCAGCTGTACAGGACCAGCTGAGGAGATGAGCCCCCACCCCCGGGCCTTCATCTTCCGTAAACGGCTGCTCATCACGAACGGGGACAGTAGACGGTGATCCACCAGTTGTGGGTTATCTCACAACAGCAGCCGGTGGCTACGGGGGAGGCAGAGCAGCCCATCAACAGCTCGGCGGCAGTCGTGGGGCCGTGGTGCTGACGCCCTGTGGCACGAAACCACTGAGCAGGTCGTTTATAAAAGGGAAATTCAGAGAACGCCCAGAAACAGAGGTTAAGGTTAAACAGAGGTTAAGACTGCACTGCTAAGGTCTAAAGGAAGATCCTGCTGGTCAGAGTGGACCGAGATGACTGAAGCACATCTTTTTGTCACGTTCGGCTCACCGGGTTGCTAGAAACCACCCAGGAACAAGCATTATCCCACAGACTGCTCTGTGGAGGGCAGCGCTGCCTTTGGGGACGAGTATTTATCCAGCTGACTACTGGATTTGCCTGGGGTTTTTGTGAAACTCTTGAGCCAGGGGCGGAAGGCAAGTGACTCTCCCAGCCTGCCTTGGAGCCCAACTACTTGGCAGGACAGGGTGGGTGGCAAAGTTTTCCTCCGTAGGCCTACGAATAACATTTCCCTCTCCCAACCTGAGGATTTAGCGATTTCGCTCGGGACAAACGTTCTACCCTACTCTTGCGTGGCCAGCCTGGGTTCACGCTCCGGGAGGACGACAGGGCAAGTGGCTTGCAGGGGGTGGGAGAATCTCAGGAAGGGGGCAGCCAGGATGAGGCCGGGGAGGGCGGGGGTGGGGCAGGGCCTACGAGGGGGGTCGTGGTCCAAGCCAGCGTCGGGCAAAGGCGGGGGCGGGGCCAGCGGGCAGGGGCGAGCCAGTGGGCGTGCCCATCCCCAGGGCTGCCGGGGGCGGGGCCAGCGGGCGTGGGCGGGGCCGCTCTCACCGTCGCAGTCGGCCTCATCCGAGCGGTCCTGGCAGTCGGCCTCGCCGTCGCAGCGCAGGCGCAGGTCGACGCACTGGCCCCGCGCGCAGGGGAACTGGGCCGCCGAGCACACCGGGCAGCCCTCCTCGTCGCTCTGGTCGTCGCACTCGGGGAAGCCGTCGCAGCGCCAGGCCCCAGGTATGCAGTCGATCTCCCCAGTGGCACACGCGAACTGGTCTGGCGAGCACGTGGGAGGCTCTGCAGAGAACAGGGACACCATCACGCCCCGCCCCGCCGGGCCATGAGCCGCGGTTCAATCACGGTGCGGCACCCGCGCGGTCTCCACTGCAATGTGACCTGCCGCTGTGAATCTTCCTTGTTGCCTTTTTTGTTGTTGTTGTTGTTGTTGTTGTTGTTGTTTTTACCGTAGAGGGGATGGGGGGTGTTCGGGAACCTGGGCTTGAAGCAGCAGGTACTACACCAAGTTGAGCAGAAAACGCTCTGGGCTGGAAACTCGACCCCGACCGCTGAGACGCCGGGGCACAACCCCTTCGTGTGAGTCTCCATCCCCTCACATGCAACTCAGGGCACTGGGCCAGGTCTCTGAGGATGCCCACGGTACCCCCAACTGGAGCCCTGCCTTTACCTGCCTGGGGTCCCAGGCTGGGCTGCCAGTCGGCTGCACCGTGTGCACGTCCGCCTGGCCACACCTGAGTGTCCATTGTGCGCACACACGCACACGCACGTACACACGCACACCCCTTAGGAGCTGAAGGGTCAGAGAGCAGGTGCTCAGGACCAGCACCTGTTACAGGTCTGGGGCAGCTGCTGCAGTGGGACTGGGACTTCGTGGGACCCACGGACACGGCGGGGGCCGGTGGAGGACCTGCAGGGTACTCCACTTGCTGAGGAGTGAGCTAAGGAGAGGCAGGAAGGCGAGAATACCACGGTGAAGGGGGTGCAAGGAGGAGTAGGAAGGCTCCCAATGGAGGGAGTCACCTGAAGATGGGGAGCTGGGTGGGTGGAGAGGAGACCTGGGGCCACCTCCTACCAGCTGACCACGGTGAGTCGTTCCACTCCTCAGATCCAACTTCCTCAGCGCAGGCCAAGTGCAGGCCAGGACATGGTTGGGGCGCAGGGTGGGACAGGAGGGAGTTGGACAGGTCTGGGGTTGAACCTAGCCCCCCTCGGCAACTGTATAACCAGACAACCCCACCCAGCTCCCCCGATCTCCATTTCCTCATCTCTGAAACAGAAGCAGCAACGCTAGACCCACGACCCTCACGGGACAGCAAGGTGAGTGTAGATGTGTGTGGCCGTGCCGACTCGGGAAGGGCTCAAACAGCTTTCATGATGGCGTGCTGAGAATGCTGTCTGGCTCCTGCCGCTTCACGAGGCACGAGGGTCCACATCATCCCTGAGAGCCCCTCGGAGCTCTTATCCTTCTTTGCTGTCCCCAGAGAAGTAGCCAGGCATCAAGTCTGAAGGGCCAACGGCAGGGAAGGGGCAGAGGGGCACATCATTCAGGAGCCCCAGGGCTGTGGTCCAAGGGAGAGCAGAGCAGCCCCCTTTGTGCAGCCCCCTCTTTTCCAGGGCAGCCTGGACATCTGTGGGAGTGGCAGAGCCACTCAGGCCACAAAGCCACTTGAGCCCTGGGGCTGGAACTTGGGAGAAAAGCCATAAAGACGCTCAGGAGGGTCAAAGCGGTCCCCAGCAGGGACAGCCACAAAATGGCCCCTCTGCTCTCAGCAAAGCTCTCTGGGGTTCACAGTGTGAGAAAGGACCAGCGAAAGCTCCTGTGGCCCTACCCCTTGAGCTCCTTGGCGATGGACAGTCTCTCCAGGGGCAAGGCCAGCTGAGGACAGGCATCTGTGTTGTACTGGTGGGCATGTGCTGACTGTCTTCTGTGTAAGACACAGTGTGGGTGCCGTAAGGGGTGAGGATGAGCAGAAAAGGGGCAGGATAAAGACCAGCCCCCAGGAGCTCACAGAAGAGAAGGGGAGATGAGACGATCCAATGTGACCTGGGGGACACTGAGGGCAGCAGAGAGGAAGCCCCAGGATTTGGGCTTCATCACAAGTGACAATAACGGTTGTCCCTTTTTGTTACTACTGCCCAGTGTCCCACAAGTAATAGCAGCTGGCATTCCCGTGTGCCACGTTGGGGACCATGCAAAGTGCTCGTTACTTAAGGTCACAACAACTCCAAGGTAGGCACTCTCGACTGCTCTATTTTGCAGAAGAGAAAGTGGAGGCTCAGAGAGGGCAAGTGACCAGCTCGGGATTGCTGGGAAGTGGTAGGGCTGGGATCTGAACCAGGTCTGTCTGACCTTAAAGCTTATATTCTTGACCACTCCCCACTCAGCTTTAGGGAAAGAAGAGAATCAAGCATGGAAGGAGAAAGAAAAGACAAAACTACAAAAAGGAAACAGACAAGCCTGCTACTGGAGTTGCAGACTTCAGCACCCCTGCCTGACAGCTCACAGGCAGTCGGGGGGAATACAGACGGCTTGAACAACACCATCTGTCAACTGGATCTAACTGATGTCTACAGAACACTTCCCCCAATAGGAGCAGATGGCACATTCTTCTCAAGCTGACATGGAACACTCACCAAGAAAGATCACATGCTGGGTCATAATATTAAAAGGATAGAAATCATAAAAAGTATGTTCTCTGACCACAGCGGAATTAAATAGAAATCAGTAACAGACTAATAGCTGGGAAATTGCCAAATATTTTGAAATTAAACAACACACTTCTAAATAACTCAGGGGACAAAGAAATTGTCTTAGGAGAAATTTTAAAACATGTGAACAAATTGAAGAAGATATAATTTATCAAAATTTGTAGGATGCAGCAAAAGCAGTACTTAGAGGGAAATTCATAGCCCCGAATGCATACCCTGGAACAGAAAGGCAGGTGAAGGGAGAGTTGGCCCTGGAGAATGGATGCCACATTGAGTGTGACTTTAAAAGGATGCTGGGCAGAGACCTGCCAGTCAGGGAATCAAGTCCCTGTCTGGTGTCCCAAGAGAAAGTGCTGAGGTCACACCTACCACCACAGGTCAGCAGGTTCTGCAGGAGCACGAGGTGGACTGGGCATGAGCACCGTGGGGTCCCGTCACCCTTGGCAATGCAGATGTGGGAGCAGCCACCGTTGTCCCGGGCACACGGGTGGGCCGCTGTGGAGACGAAAAGAGAGAGGGGGTCAGGCTCGGCCTCTCACCTCAGGACTGTAGCCCCGAGGGTGCTGGAAACTAGGGCCAGGCAAGAACTCACAAGAATGGTCACTCCTATAGGCCAGGCCCCTGCAGTTAATCCCACTTAATTCCCAGGGCAGCTGACAGAGCCTACTTCCATTAACGTGCATTTTACAGACAGGAAAACGAGAGGCTGAAAGCACTCACAGAACTGGCCCAACATCACACTAGCCCATCTACACTAGCTCCCACTGCTCCCACAACCATCACTCTACACTGCCTGTCTCTCATGGTGTAGTGCACCACCCCCCACAAACATATGTCCACATCCTGATGCCTGGAACCTGTGAATGTGACCTTATTTGGAAAAGGGGTCTTCACAAATGTAATCAAATTAAGGCTTTGGAGATGAGGTCATCCTAGATTTTTGGGGTGGACCCTAAATGCAACAACAGATGTCCTTATAAGAGCCCCAGAAGAGGTGAAGACACAGGGGAGAAGTCTGTGCAGGGACTGTCTCTCTCTCTCTCTCTCACTGTCTCTCTCTCTCTCTCTCTCTCTCGCACCCCACTGGAGCCATGTGGGCCCAAGCACCTGCAATCACCACAACGTGAAGGACACACAGAGCCGCCCCAGCCCACAGCCCCCAGAGCGGGCCGCAGGCCTGCTGACACCTTGACCTCGGACGTCTGGCCTCCAGGCTGTAGGAGAACACACTTCTGTTGCGTTAAGTCACCCAGTTTGTGAAGACTTGTCATGGCCGTCACAGGAAGCGAATACACATGGGGATAAATAGCAGGACGGCACATCCCCGGGGAACTTGAGGTTTTCGATTCAATTAACCGAATTAACCAACACCTGAACAACAGGAAGACGCGGAGGAGGGTGGCTGCCCTCCCCCGGGCGAGAGGAAATGAGAAAAAGCACTACCCCCCCGCCCCACGGAAAAATCAGTGTCCTGCCTCAACCTCGGGGGTTAAGAGTTTAAAGTGACAGAAGTCACGGTTTAGAGCAGGGGTCAGCCAACTTTCTCTAAACAAGAAAGTAAAGGGTTTGGGCTCGATGGGCCAGACCATCTGTCACAAGTCTGCCAGCTGTAACACAAGGGTGGCCATGGGTGATGCACAGACCAATGGGCGTGGCTGTGTGCCAATAAAATTTTATTATAAGATCAGGTGATGTCCAGATGGGGCCCAGGGGCTGTGGAGCGCCACGCCTGGTTTAGAGTTTAGCTGTAGAATTTCGTGGGTAAGCAGGTTGGGTGCTCCACGTCCCAGGTAAATATGGGAGTGCTCACTCAAGGATCTCCCACCCTCACCCAAAACAAGGAGCCTCTCCCTACACATCACACGTTGGCACTCATGGGGACATCCCAGTTTCCAGCTTCATCCCTGTTTGTTAAGCATTTCCTGGCTCTCCCAGCCCCTCAGGTCCAAGGACCTGCTGGTCGGCCTGCCTGGCTTTCTGCCAACACCGGCAGGTCTGGGCATTCGTGGGCTCAATGTTCACCATGCTGAATGGTTCTGAAAGCTGTGACACCCAGTAATCAGTGGCTTCCCTGAGAATGGTGTAAGGGGCCAGGGAAACTCAGGCATTCTCACCCCTATCCATTGGGTGCCTCAGCTATCTGGAAGCCGTTGGCCCAGTGACTTCACTTAGGCAGGACCTGGCCAAGAACCCACAAGGACAGAAACCAGCCACCCGGCAGTCAACACAGAAGTCACCAATTCGCTCCATCGGAGGTCACGCCCCCAAGCTCAGAGCGGGGAGCCTCACGACCTCACTCAGAGCCACGTGTTTGGACTCCACACATAACTCTGATGAACTCGATCTGCCCAACCCACCGGGGGTAAGCTTCAGAAAAGCCAGTGAAGAAACAGGGGCTCTGCCCTCAGATCCAAGCCCTGCCGTGTTGATCAGCCCGTTGACGGGGAAGTTAATACCCTTTCTAAGCCCCACCCTCCTCTGATGTAATGCAGAATTAGGGCAAAACAACACAGGCAACATAGTGATGCACTGAGCACAGGGCCTGGGGGCTAAACGGTCAGAGCAGCTTTGCAGAGCAGGGAGGCCGAGAGAAGCTTATCCACGCAAAGTGCCACACCTGACCCTGGGTGGGGGCAGAGGAAGTAGCAGGAGTTACTCAGAGCAGAGGAAGGCGAGCAGAGACAAGGACTCCAGGGACGGGACACGTGGCCAGCGGGAGCGTGAGGGGCCCAGGTGAGGCGGCAGGTGGGGCAGCGCCCCCATCCCGGGACTTGAAAACAGGGAGCTCGAAGATGGCCAGACCAGGGGCATCGCAGGACAGGGACAGCAATGGCCCTGCTCACCGCTCTGTCCACGCAAGCAGCTGGCAGCTGGGGTGTATTTAGTGAAAGCAGAGTGAGAAAGACAGACAGACAGACAGACACATTTTCCTGTGTCCACCTATAGTCATACACAGAGCGGGTGGAGAAACCAGAGGTCCCAAGTGTAGGGGTCCTGATCTTCCAGCCCTTGGGCACAGCCCAGACTGTCGGAAGAAGACTCCTAAAATGCCTCCAATCTCCCAGCCTAATCCCCAACACCGCGGATGGGGTTCTGCTGGAGTTAATGAAAGGGGACGCTAATTTGAAAGTGGGTGACTCTCACGGGACCCTGGAAAAGCCGAGCAGATTGTCCGGCTGGTAGCAGACGAGGAAGTCAGGTTCGGATCTGTTGCTGAGATGGAGAGGCATACTGAGGACCCGAGAGTGGCCTCGAGGACCCGAGAGTGGCCCCTGCCGACAGCCAGTCAGCCCGCAGCCCTCACACTGGCCAGCCTCCTACTTTCTCCGAGGGGCCGGTTCAGGGCTCTGCACAGGTGCCCCCGCCTCCGGTCGGTCGGGGACCTGCCCACGACACTGCCCGCCCTCCACGTACAGAACTCCTCCAGGCTGATATCCTCCACGGCGTGGATGCCGGTCAGGTGGGCCACCCGGCCCTGGACTCGAGTCCGCTTGTCCCCGGTGGTCTTCTCCACACGCTCGATCATCTGTTGCTGGCGGTCAATCCAGTACAGGTGCTGGCCCAGCACGGTCAGGCCCACGGGCTGCACGATGCTGGCATCCTCCAGGGTCAGGCGGTTGGCCCCTGCAAGTGGGACAAGTGCCCCCGGAGTGGCCGCTGACCCCGAGCGCTCAGCCCATGCTCAGCTCAGAACACAGGGCCGCAGGGAGCCGGGGGGGGGGGGGGGGGGGATTCTGTGCTCTGGCCGGGGCCAGGAGCTGGAGCGGATTCCCTGGAAGCTGGCCGACCTGGCACCTGGGCTGACCCCTCCCTGCAAGCACGGTGCTGCCCCCTCCCCTCCCCCACCCCACATATGGAAGAAAAGCCCCTCTAAGCAGGTCTCCAGCCCAGAGGCATCCGGGTCTAAGGCGGCCCAGGGCAGAGCGGCCACAGGGGTGGGTGCTGGAGGCAGAGGGGTCCCGGCCCACACTGTGGGACCCTGGCAGGTCACCCACCCTCTCTGAGACGCCTCTTCTGCCCTGCCACACGGGGATCATTCAGGACCCACGTCCTGGAACTCTCAGATGATAATAGTACGCGGTAGACATAAAGCCCCAGCATGGCGCCCACCTGATGAATATGGAGGCTGCCCCCACTGTTCCCGATGACAAGGAAGGCCGGGTGTCCCCGGGAAGGTCAGACGTGTGGGTTGCCGAGGGACCCAATCCCTGGGGAGGCCCCAGGGCACCTACCTGACAGGTCGCAGCTCTCGATACGCTTCAGGTCCGCGTCCACCCAGAAGAGCTTGCCCAGCCTGTTGTCCACCACGAGGGCCACGGGGCGGATGAGGCCCGTGGTGAAGAGGACCTCACGCTCGGTGCCGTCCAAGGCCGCTCGCTCAATCTTGGCGGCTCGGTCCTGCATGTTGGTGAAGTACAGGTACCTGGGGGAGGGGAGCAGGTGAAGGGTGTTGAGTCCCCCCCATCCCTCACCGGGAACGAGCTCGCCAGGTGCCAGACAGACCAGCCCCTGACCCCGTGTCCATCTAGCCGGGCTTTGGAAAGTCACCAGGCACAAGGCCCCGGCCTCTCAGGGCTCACCCCCCCAGGCCCTATGGGGTTCAATGTCCCCCCAAGAATTCCCATCCACCCAGAACCTCAGAAGGGGACCCATAATCGGAAGCTGAATCTTTGTAACGCAGTTACGGTGAGGCCATCTGGTCAAAGAACACCCGGAGCCCCCAGAAGCTGGAAGAGAGACAAGAAAGGATCCCCGCAGAGCCTCTGAAGGGGGCACAGCCCTGCCACCGCTTGACGTTAGATTTCTGGCCTCTGGAACCCTGGAAGAACACACATCTGCTCTTTTCACCTTCCCCGGCTTGTGGTCAATTGTGGCGGCAGCCTTGGGGACCAGCGCCCACCCCAGCGGCTGCAGCAAAGGAGCCCCTGCCTCCGTGGAGGCCAGCCTCGAGGGAGACTCATCAGCTTGCGGAAGAGCCACTAGGCTTGTGCTCCCTGAGCACTCGTGTGCCGCGGGGGCTGACATCACCATCGTCCTTCTCGGAAGAAGACACCGCACCCCCGAGGTCACTTCACCTGCCTGGGGTCACGGGGGCAGTAAGCGACGGGGTCAGGATTCCAACTTGGGTCTGCCCGGCCCAGGACGCGGGGTCGCGCTGGCCGTCGCCCGGCACGAGCTCCACCAAGCGGAGCCCCCAAAAATCTGACTCCCGCCTGGCGCGGCGGCCGTGCACGAACCTTCCTGCGCTCAGCCTTGTTTCTGAGCTTTACGGCACGTGGCTTTAAGGCTCCGCCTCGCCCTGGTTATTATTCCCTTTGGGACCCTCCACGTCTGTCTACCTCCTCGTGGAAGGAAGAAGCTCCCGGGAGTCGAGGCTGTGCCCAGGAGGGTAGTGAGCTCCCGGTGGTGAGACGTATTCAAATAGCCAGCCCCCAGCTGGGATGCTATGGAAGGGATTTTTGCTCAGGGTTCAAATTTGATGGGGATGGTGCAAAACCTATGGATTAAAACTTCTATCCTTCCCGGGTCTCCCTGCCCCGGGGTGCAGCACCCCACACCGCGGTGCCCGCCCACCCCACCGCCTCGCACCCTCGCTCGGCGTTGACGACGATGGCCCGTGGCTTGTCGCGGTCCCCACGGAGCACCACACCCATGGCGTCTCCATTCAGCCGGTGGACGTTGATGGTGTTGGTGGCCTCACACGTCCAGAACAGCGTCCGGCTGTAGATGTCGATGCTGAGGTCATGGGGCTGCCTGTCCGGGTTTTGGCTCTGGCTTGGAGAGGTCAAAACGAAGGGCTGCATGTAACACAGGAAGAGATGGGCGTTGGCTACGGGCGTCGCGGGAGGGCAGAGGCCTCGGTGCCCGAGTTCAGACTGAAAGTCGATCTCCGACCCTGCGTCTCGACCTTTCCTGTCGGATCAGCACTCCCCCACGTGCCTGCTTGAGAGGGAACCTGATCACAGAGAGGTCCTAGAAGGGCCCTCGCCCCTCGGCTCGGATCTCCAGCCCACCCCTCAGCAAACTCCCGGCGGACTGTCGGCTGCCACGCCCTCCGGGTCCCGTTCCTGCCCCGGAAGGGCCGCCTGGTGGCTCGACAGTCAGCCCAGGGCCACAGCCTCCTTCTCGAGAGACATCTTCTCTTTTCTCGCTCGTCGTCTTGGGCTCGTGCTTTGGGAGTAAGACCTTCAAGTCTCGTTATTTGTTCAACTCAGGGTGACAGGACCACAGGCGTATAGAACACAGTTTCCCCTCTCACGGCCCCTTCCCTGAAGGAGAGGCCAGGGGTGCGGGCCCGGGTGGGGGTGCGTGATGACACGCAGTGCCTGTCCCGAGCAAGGGGCCAGCCGCCCCTCCCGGCACTGGTTCGGTCTACACTCTCTGGGTCTCTGCCCTGCCGGAGAACTCTGCCTGGCTCCGTGCCACCTGCTGTATCTCAGGGGGTTCCATGAAATGCCGCAGAGGAAGGGAGAGCCCGAGGTCACCCTCATCTGCCTTACAGACCAGAAGCCTCACTCCCTGGTGGATCTGGGCCCCTTGGGTTACCCCGAAAGACCGTGTTCAGGTTCTCAGGTGATCTGAGCTGGTGCAAGGCGGGCTTCCCCGGACTGCTACCAATGGTTTGGATGAAAAGTCCCTTCCTCTGAGGGCATCCTTAAGATGATGCTGTCACAAGAGCTCATTGCAAACTTCCTTTATCTCTTTGGCAGTCACTGAAACGAAGTCCCCTGGTGGCAAGAAGGGGCTTGCAGCCAAAAAGAAGCCCCTTCACCAGGCCCAGCCTCTTGAACCCAGCTGGAAGGGTACACCTCCCCCCCTCCCCGACACACACACACACACACACACACACACACACACAGACACACAGTCCCCCTGGGAGGCTAGCAGTGTGTGACTCACATCTGAACACAGAGCCCTTCTTTAAGGGTCATGTGCCTCTGCAGGTGATAACACCCACCTCCCCAAGAGCTGGGCGCTCTGGGAGCCGAGCGTCTGCTCCAACTGGGCACATCCCTTTCCCCCGAAGCACAGACTCTGGCCTGAGACCACAGCCCAGGGCAACTGACGGGCTGGGACTGAAGCCAGACTGCAGCCCGGCCCTGGCCGTGTCCCGGGCATCAACCCTGACTTTGGGACGCCAGCCATCAGAACACGCAGCTGAGAAATGCACGGGGCGTGAGGTGACACGTGGCCCACACCTGTCCTCAGGCAGACGGATGACTGTCCAGTTATAAAACCGGAACTCCACGAATGCAAGATTTCTTAATAGAATCCTATTCGAGGCCACAGGCAACACCCCACCTCCTCCCCAGGACAGAGTAGCACCTAGCCACGTGGGGGCATCCACAGGGGTGCTGTCACAACAGCCCAAAGACCCAGCGTCCAGCAGTGGAAGGACAGAGAAGCAAACCGTGGTCCACCCACACAACGGAGCGTTTTCGGCCTTAAGAGGAAGAAAATTCTAACACCTGCTCTGATACGGAGGAACCCTGAGGACATTATGCTAAGCGAAAGAAGCCAGTAACACACACACACAAAAATAAATAAACACTGCATGATTCCACTTATACGAAGTACTTAGAATATAGTCAGATTCGGGGCGCCTGGGTGGCGCAGTCGGTTGAGCGTCCGACTTCAGCCAGGTCACGATCTCGCGGTCCGTGAGTTCGAGCCCCGCGTCAGGCTCTGGGCTGATGGCTCGGAGCCTGGAGCCTGTTTCCGATTCTGTGTCTCCCTCTCTCTCTGCCCCTCCCCCGTTCATGCTCTGTCTCTCTCTGTCCCAAAAAAATAAATAAAAACGTAGAGAAAAAAAAAAAAAAAGAATATAGTCAGATTCGAAGAGACGGAAAGGAGAAGGGAGGTTGCCTTAGGGTGGGGGAGGGGGAGGGGGAGTCAGTGTTTCATGGGGACAGGCTTCCAGTTTGGGGAGATGACCGAGTTCTGGAGATGGTCGGGGGTGACGGCCACAGGACAATGTGTGTGCTTCGTGCTGCTGAGCTGTGTCCTTGGAAATAATTAAGAGGATAACTTTTGTGTATATTCACTACCCTGAAAAAGTTTACTAGGAAAACAACTTAGCCAAAGTAGGTAACAACTTAAAACATTGTCTTTGGGGGGCTCAGGGATGCCCCTCATAAAGGATCAAAGCCACTAGAGGGTAGAGTTTTGCCAGACGCACAGGGAGGGAAACAGATGTTTTCCAAATGAAGTAGGAACCCAGAAGGTGTTTCTTAAAAAGACTTTTCCTTCAAAGTCTTCCCTCGCATTTGCAGGACACCATGAACGAACCCTCTTGATGAGACTTTCAGGCAATTTGCGCCTGGTACCTTTCTCAGCAGGAAAGCCACCCAGCATCAATTAACACCTCCCGTTCTCCAAAGGACTCAAAGGGACTGTCACCTGCATGGTGGAGGGAAGAAAGGAATATATGCCCACCATTTCACCAGCTCTGCTCCCGCAGAGATGATACACAGCTGCCGAGGCTCTGCTGGAGCTTTTTTTTTTTTTTTAAGTTTACTTATTTTATTTTGAGAGGTGGGGGAGGGACAGAGAGGGAGAGAGAGAATCCCAAGCAAGCTCCATGCTGTCAGTGTAGAGCACGATTCGGGGCTTGATCCCATGACCCTCAGCTCATGATCTGAGCTGCTATCGAAAGAGTCGGATGCTTAACCGACTGAGGCACCCAGGTGCCCCTCGGCTGGGGCTTTTTATTTTTTTTTTAATGTTTCATTTATTCTTAGAGAGACGGAGCACGAGCAGGGGAGGGGCAGAGAGAGAGGGAGACGCAGAATCCGAAGCAGGCTCCAGGCTCTGAGCTGTCAGCACAGAGTCAGAAACGGGGCTCCAACTCACGAGCTGTGAGATCATGACCTGAGCCGAAGTCGGACGCTCAACCGACTGAGCCACCCAGGCGCCCCTAGGCTGGGGCTTTTATCACCGACCAAGGACACAGACCTCAGAGGACAGCCTGTTAACTTTACATCATCGTTGGATGCAGTACTTTGCCAGAAGCGATGCTGAGCCCGTACACACAGCCCTAGCACCCAGTTCGGAGTAGAAAATGGCCAAGTGAACTTTACTGACACCAAAGTCACCCCAAAATCTCCACCGGCAGCATTTCTCTGCATCGCTGTTGTAACAGTGCCGAGATTTCACCGTGATAACCTACGTGCCTACCCCGACCGTGGCCACGGAGCAGGTCAACATTTGGTTCCGTGGCTTCTGTAAAAGGAGTCCTTGAAAACAGGCTCGGTGAGCCAGGCGCGTCCGTGAGCGAATGCCACACGAACGGAATGCCGGCCACCGCCACCTGCCACGTGGAGACTCTGAGGGGGCCCCGAGGCTGCAGTGACAACGTCCTTCGTGGGACAGGCCACAGAAACCTAGCACGGAAGCCGTCCGTTGTGCTAGAATAAGCATTCTGAAAAGACGAATCTGTCGGGATCAGTGAGTGATATGCCGGGGACGGCTGGAGCGCGACAGAGATTTCACACTTGCCAACCCACAGGTCGTCCGTGAGAAACGCTCGGGGAATGCAGAGAAGGGCAGGGATACACGAGCACACACACCCCCCCCCCCCGGAACTCCCTCCATCTCCCGCGGGCGGCGTCACGCCTGTGAGCGCGGGGCTCGTGACTTCCCGCCCGCCGTCCCGTCGGTTCATGCACACCCACGAGCTGCAGCCGTGCGCCCCCGCGTCCTCAGCAACTTCAGGTCTCTTCAAGGTAAAGCGCCGCAGTCACTTAGGAGGTCCGTCTTGAACCACTGAACGTATGCAGAAAGGTGCACCTGTATTTACGACGTCCCTATCTTTTCCTCACGTGTCACCGGCGAGAGTTGAGAGTGCAGTGCGCCTCGCCCCCTTCCCCCATCGCCCTGTGGTCTGCCTGTGTGATTCTGCGTCGTGCAGTGAGTTTTAGGAACGTAGATGCTGCGTTAAAGCAAACAGACCGTACGATTCCTACGAACTAAAAATACATCCAGAATAACCAATACCAACTAGGCTTGCGCGAAACCACTGTGGGAAAAAAAAGAAAATCCCATTTCTGCATATAATCTGAGGGTTTCCCACTGCTCAGGATTATACCCTGCGATGACATAATTAGAACCCAAGCCGTTGTTGACGCAAGCCGTGCTCTGTGGGCAAAGCAAAGCGGGGGAGGGGAGGGGGTGGAACTGCCATGGTGGGTTCCTCGCGGAAGTGACCCCCACATGCCCCAACAGGTTACACTTGCCTGGGTCCCGTCGTCCTTGGCTCGCTTGATGTTCTGGCGCCCGTCCACCCAGTAGATGAACTTGTCCAGGGGGTCGTAGTCGATGGCCTTGACGTTCCTCAGCCCGTGCAGGGGTAGGATGAGGTCTGGGCTGTGCTGGTCATCGGGGATCATGCGGCTGATGGCACATTTCTGGCTAAACAGCAAGAAGGTGGTGGGCGCTAGAACGAGGCAAACAGATGAGGGGGCTGCGCGTCAGCATCCGGAGCCAAAGACGGGGTCGGCGGGGATGGACCGCGTCGCCCTTCGCGGTGGGGAAAGTGCCGGAAGGACCTAAAAGTACTTCCAGGGGGTGGACCGTGGGGAACTTTCCTCCCTGCACGGCGCGCGTCTCTGCTGTTTCAGTATCTTGTGAGTGCATGAGTTATTTTAAAGCAGACAGCAACTGGTTTTTAACTTCTCAAGACTTAAGAGAGAAGCAGGGAAATAGGAGCAACTAGTCAACTCCCGCCCACAAACGTACTTGCTGCCTGGACAAGTGTGTGAGTTGCCGTCGGCCCTCAGGTGGTCAAGTGAATGGTATGAGGTGAACGATGGCGTGGGAGGGGTCACCTCGTGGGGGTGTCAGTGAGCAAAGCCGCTCGGAACGTTTAAGAGGCCAACAGCCACAGGCTGTCAGAATTTCAGTTGGGTGGCTTGAAACAAAGTCACGGCCCCCAGTCTGCCGGCCACAGGAGCAGAGACTCGAGTTACAGGCACCCCGCTGGCTGATGGGTCACCTGCACCACCTGTGCTTGACCCCGCAAGGTCTGGCCCCCAGGGGACGGGGACAACAGGACCAAAGGGAGCCCAAGAGTAGGGAGGCCCAGGCTGGACAGAGGACCCACTACTTCATCAAGACACAAACACATGGGCCAAGCCCTCGGCTGAGACGTTCCACGGGAGGATCTTTGGACATAAAACACCGTCACTGGGGAGAGTACTCGCTCACAGAGCCGGGCCTAGGCCTCTAGGTAACAGGCAGTGTATACAGTGCGAAACCTACTCAGCCACCTGTGAACGCCAAGGCACCCCCAGAAAAGGAGCTCCTTTCTAGGGGCACCTGGGTGGCTCAGTTGGCGAAGCATCTGGCTCTTGATTTTGGCTCAGGCCATGATCTCGCAGTTGATGAGTTCAAGCCCCGTGTCGGGCTTGTGTGCTGCCAGCTCGGAGCCCGGAGCCTGCTTCGGATTCTGTCTCCCTCTCTCTCCGCCCCTCCCCTGCTCGTGCTTTCGCTCTCTCTCTCTCGAAGAGAAATAAAAACGTCAAAAGACAAATAAATCGATAAACACTAGAAGAAAGAAAGGAAGCGTCTCTCTCCCTCGGCTCCCAGAACCAGCCTGACTTAACACGGGTGAGGGGCGCGGGAGCCAAGAAAGACACTCACGGCTACAGTTGCGGCTGCTGGGGTCTAGGGTATAGTGGGAGGCGCAGCCGCAACGGTGACCGCCAGGGATGGCGAGGCACAGCTGTCCACACTGCCCGTTGTTGTGCGTGCAATCGTTGAGGCCATCCTGGCGGGAAGAGTGGAACACCAGGATGTCCATCACGAAGTCCAGGTGGCCCTGGATGAGGGTGCGGTTCCGGCCACTGGTCTTGTCGGCCCTCTCGATGCTGTGCAGGTTCCAGTCTGTCCAGTAGATGTAATCGCTGTACTGGGTGAGGCCGAAGGGGTGTGGGAGGTCGTCGGCAATCACAACCCGCTCCTGACCTGCGTGGAGACGCGCAGACGCGGCATCAGCGACACACGGCCGCCGACTGGTTCAAAGCTGCCCGGCCACCCGGGTCAAGGTCCAAGTGTTCAACTGCTTTGGAAAACGAGCAGGGCCGGCTGAAGCCGGACGCCACCCACCCCGTGACCGGGCAACTCCCCTCCTATCCCGCAAGAGGAGCGCACGTGGGGTCCGCTCGGGCACGACATCGATGCGAGTGCGCACGGCAGCAACTGTAAGGGCCGCGAGCGGGAAACAACCCAAATGCCCGCCCATCAGTCGTGTGGGTGAAAAATGGTGGGCAGCTGAAAGAAGCCAGACCCTAAAGAGCACGTGCTGTATGATCACCAGGATAGAAAGTTCTAGAACAGCAAAACCGGCACCTGGAGACAGAAGCCGGGGCAGCAACCACACCCTATACCCGAGCAGCGGAAGACCCTTGTAATGAACCGTGGGGTAACCCAACGATAGCATGGCCACGTGCAGAGCCAGCACACGATGCACCACGCACGGGGCTCCGTGTCAGTGTGGAGATTACTTAAAAATAAAATCTCAGAGGGGCGCCTGGGTGGCTCAGTCGGCTGAGCGTCCGACTTTGGCTCAGGTCATGATCTCGCGGTCTGTGAGTTCGAGCCCCGCGTCGGGCTCTGTGCTGACAGCTCAGAGCCTGGAGCCTGCCTCTGATTCTGTCTCCCTCTCCCTCTGCTCCTCCCCTGTTCGCTCTCTCTCTCTCTCTCTCTCTCAAAAATGAATACACGTTAAAGAAAAAAAATAATAAAATAAAATCTTAGAAACGTTTTCTTTGAGACTAGGAAAAAAACATGCCGCTACATCAGTACTGGTTATCACGGGGCGGTGAAAATTAGGAATAATTCGCGTTTCTTCATATAGTTCTGTATTTTTGGAAAGTGTCTACGCTGACTATTTTGCCTTTGGGAGAACGCCAGTTATTAAGAGGCTCCCCGACTGCTTCCATCAAATGCACATGTGCGCTCCCTGCCCCCCCCCCCCCCCCCCCGCCAAGGGCCCTGCTGCAGGGACAGGTGTCCACAACCATCACGCGTGAGATGCACTTTTACCCCAACAGCCCCAGGTCCGTGCTCCAGGCGCTGCTCGTGACCCACCCTTCATCCACCCAGGGGCCTCACTAATCGAGTGCTCGGTAAATGTCTGTGGCATTCAACGGAACGCGTGCCACAGCAGAGTGCCAGCCAGGCCCACGACACGCGGCCACCCTCTGTCTGCAGGGTCCTTCAAGTCTCCAGGGTTTCTGTGGATTTCCGCCCGAGCGTGTCTTCGCTCTGGGGTAATTACTGAGCTTAATTATTTCAGGCAACCGCAGCTGTTCAGTGACTGGTTCCCCCACATGCACCAACCAGCCTCTTGTCGTTCACTGCGGGCCTGGGGACACATTCAAACCTTGCCGTTGGCCTCAGAAGCCAGCACGGTGAGCATGCAGGGGCGGGGGGGGGGGGGGGGCGGCAGTGGTGCAGCCCGTCTGGAGCGGAAACCAGGATGCTGGGGCTGGGACAAGCCATTCAGCCAGCCTGTGCCTTGGTTTCCTTACCTGTGAAACGGGCACAAGCACACCCACCCCAGGGAGCAGCAGCCATCAGGAAATCAAGTTCTCCCCCTCACACAGGGCGGCCCCATCACCTGGTGCGTTACCGAGAGAACTAACATAACCACTCCCCTCCAGCGGAACAGAGTCTAGACTTGCACGCCCCGCCCCTACTGCTGGGTGACTTGGAACAAGGCATTTTTTTTCTCTTTTTTTACCTAACCCCAGGATGTTGGGTGTGGCCCGTGAGTGGTCCCAGCACAATGTCCGGCACGCAGTAGGTGCCCAGGGTCCAATGGAGATTCAACGTGTAGCCCTGGAATCTCTCTGTGACCTTGGGAAGATCTTGTGACCTCCCTGGGCCTCAGTTTCCCCATCAATGAAAGCCTACGCTGTGATACCGAAGGATCAAACTGGACTCCTGGCACACGGCTTAGCTGGGACACGGCTCTCAGTAGGTGTGCAGGAAAAGAGCTGTCACCCGGGGCCTCTGTCAACATGCCCACGGCAACAGCACCAGGGAGTGGAAAGGGACAACCCCAGGAGAAGAGAAGGCTGGACGAACAGCCAGGGGTGTGTCCACACCTCCTGTGGGGCCTCGGGACTTGCAGGCCAGAGGGGACGGTGCAGCGGGGGCTGAGAGACAGCCAGCGCCCCGGCCCAGGGATGTCCCATCGCCGCAGGCCAAAGCCCCCGGCCCAGCAGGACCCCGCCTGGCCCTCACCCAGCATGTCGGATGACTCGATCATGTTGGTGTCCAGGTCCGTCCAGTAGAGACGCTGGTCAGCGTAGTCGATGGTGAGGTCGTTGGCCCGGCCCACCTTGTCCACCAGCGTCATGCAGTTGGTCCCATCCATGAAGGCCCGCACGATCCTGGGCTTCCCGCCCCACTCGGTCCAGTAGACGTACCTGGAAGACACAGGGAGGGCAGCGCGGGCTCGGGTGCGTCCTCTCTCGCTGCAGGGCAGCGGGGGGAGGGACACGACCCCCCCATCTCCTCTGCGTGGCCCCCACCAGCCTGGAGAAAGCCACATCAGTGACATCCCTTCACGAAGCAGGGACGGGGCGACGTGCTCGGAGCCCCCCACGACCCTAACATCCCTCCAGATGCCGTCACTGGGCTGCCTCCCGAATTCCCACAGCAGCGCACCTGCAGGGTTAAGTGCGAACGCACCCGTTTACAGACACTGACTGGGTGCACAGATGGGGTGACCACGTAACCGAATATCCAGGCTGGGACACTTTGGTAGCAGAGACAAACGCGAATCAAGCTGGCCAGGACGCCGCGGTGACAGGGGAAGCCAGGCTGGGCAAGATGTGGGCAAGTCAGGGTCCCCTTACTCAAAGAGGGCGGAAGACAAGCATGCGGGGCCGGCAGGCACTGCAGGGCCAGGATTCAAACTCAGCTCTCCTGCCCCCAGTGGGCCCTCCTTCCCTTTTCTGCAGCAGCTCCACAGAAGGAAGCCCCATTCCAGAACCGTGTATTACTTGCCCTTCCGCTAAAACCTGGGCCATTCGCTCTGCGCTGTTGTCCTAAAATCTTTCCTTCCCTAACGGAGCGTGTGACAGGCAGGGTCTGGGGCGTGCCATACGCATCACTGATGCTTTAGGGGCGAGCACTGTGTCCGTCTGCACTCTGGTGCAGAGGGAGACGCGACCCTCGCCCCTCTGGCCCCAGTGCCCAGGGCAGGGCCCCCAGGCTGCTGGCAGATTAAAGTGGGTGCCTTGCGAGGCAGGTGAAACTCTGCCCAGGAGGCCTATAAGACGCCCTTTGCGAGCAGGCTGGAATCCAAGGACCTCAAAGCCGGCTCTGAGATGGAAAAGTCCGGCGACACGTGGCGGGGGAAGGAGCCCAGCTCTGCTCTCCCTGGCTACGTGACCTTCAGTAAGTCACTCAGCAACTCTGAGCCTCGGTTTCCACATCCGTAAGATCAGGGACAAAGACGCTTGCCCCTCGCAGGCCACCCCCCCCCCCCCCTTCCCGGGCGGGGACAGCGAATGTAAAAGTACCCAGCGCGGCCCCCGACGCAGTGGCCGCCACTCCTTCCCTCGGCCTCAGTTTCCTCTCTGTGAGATGAACTGGATACATCCAAGGGTCCTACCAGCGCCGGCCACCTCAAAGCTAGTGGGGGTCATTGCCGCTCCAATCACAGAGCGCCCGCTGGACAGCCACCCACCTCGGCCACGGGTCATCCCACGCCGGCTGACGGACAGAAGTGGGAGGGGACAGAGACGTGTGTGACAAGCAGAAATGGCTCTCACCCTTTGGTGGGGTCCAGGGCCAGCGACCTGGGGTTGTCCAAGTCCCTCCACACGAGGACCTGCCGGAACTGCCCGTCCAGCCGGGCCACTTCGATCCTGTTGGTCCCGGTGTCCGCCCAGTAGAGGTTTTGCCCCATCCAGTCAACGGCCATGCCTTCTGGGTAGTCGAGGCCAAACTCGATCACGGGCTCCACGGAGCTCCCGTTCATGAAGGCTCGGCTGATGGTCTGGGGGCAGGGGAGGAGGCAAGGGGCCACGAGTTGGGAAGCGGCATTTTTGCCGACCTCTAACCAGGAGGTGCTTGGCCCACCTGGAACATGATACCGACCACGTCTGGGGCCAGATCGTCACCAGCGACAGTTTTCAAATAAACGCTTTGAAACGCAGCCAAATACAACTTTTTGTTAGGGGAAGAAAAAAAAAATGATTTGGTGATATTTAAACGTTTACATTTTATCCGCGTGTGTATATAGACACGTCCTTTTATCCAAACATCTACCTCGTGAAATTTTATCTGGAAGAACTAACGTAACGCAAAAGATGAGAAGCTGCTGAAACGCCAGTGAGGCTTGTGCACAGAGGTGTTCACGACCGTGGTAATGGGGGTGGGGAACTGGAAGCCACCACAGCATTTAAAATAAGGGAATGGTGGGGTGCCTGGGTGGCTCAGTGGGTTAAGCGTCTGACTTCGGCTCAGGTCATGATCTCACGGTTTGTGAGTTCGAGCCCCGCGTCGGGCTCTGTGCTGACAGCTCGGAGCCTGGAGCCTGCTTCGGATTCTGTGTCTCCCTCGCTCTGACCCTCCCCCGTTCATGCTCTCTCTCTCTGTCTCAAAAATAAATAAAAACGTTAAAAAAAATTAAAAAAAAAAAATAAAAGAGAACGTAAGACCTTTGAGGCAGGGCCGTCACCGGCAAGGTGTTCACGGCAAAGCCGTGCGCGTAGGACCCCTTGCAGACTGTACCTTCAGGCTGACGTCCGTCCAGTAGATGTGATTGTTGGACACGTCGAAGTCCAGCGCGGAGGCCTCCTTGACGCCCGTGAGCGGGATGGCCACGTCATTGTTGTTGGTCTCCAGGGAGATCCTGTGGATGGCGGCCCTGCTCGTGAACACCAGGAAGGCCTCGGGGACGATGCAGGTCTTTGTGTCGCTCAGCAGCTCCAGGCCGATGGGGCAGCCGCACTTGGTCGCGCGGGGCGTGAAGAAACACAGGTGGCTGCAGCCCCCATTCTTGTCCGCACACGGGTTGGTTCCTGGAAGGAAGCACAGCGGCTCTGAGCACGGGCAGCCCGGAGAGAGAGGCGTGCCTCGATCTGCCATCGCACGTCCCTTCATCTCCGCCGGACGTCGAAGGGGGACACCAGGCGGGGATGACGGACACCGTCCAGGGAAGGGGCAGTAACCATGACCCGGTGTGTCCGAACTCACGCCGTCCGGCCAGCAGCCTGGGAGGTGGGGGCCGTGCCCACCCCCGTTTTTCAAGCAGGGAAACTGAGGCCTGGAGAGGGGACAGGTGACACAGGAAGTAGCACAGATGTAAGAGTGCCACGTGACGGGACAAGTTACCCCTCCCTGGGCCTGGACTCCTGGCCCGCGGACCGGACCGATTCCCCCTACGGCCCCTCCAGTTCACCAGTGCTTTGCAGCCTCCCAAACTCGGGAGTCGCCCAGGGCCGCCAAAGGGGCCTCTTCTTTACGAAAGCAGACGGCACTGGGCATGATCATTTATTTTTGGCCAGCCTGTTATTCTCACCTGCTGAGGTGCTGCTAAAAATCGGCTTTTAGTGTTAAGTATTTCAGCTAAAATGGAAGAATCCTTTTCCCCGTCCCTCTCAGCAAATCCTCGGATGAGAGAGAGACAGAGATGAACCCAATTTCTCAACTTTAAATCATATCCCACGGAGACATCTTTTTTCCTAGCTGTTGGGTTTCATTTTTTGTTTTGTTTTCTTTTCTTTTTAAACACTCACAGGCGGGCCTCACCTTGGAAGGTGGATAATCAACATGTTTCAAAAGGCGACTGGTAAAACTAAGTCCCATCGTCTCTTTACCAGAAGCGCGGGTCGCTGGACAGTAAGGCCCATCCCAGGGACACAGAGGCAGCCCACACCGCCTCACCTCACCGCCAGGCCGCTGCCCAGCTGCCCCTCTGCCAGGCAAACCTTGCCGCCCCCTGCTCCCCAAATTCCAAGCTCAGGTGACCTCCCTCGTGTTTCCAGGCCAGGCATCCCTAACATCCCAGCTCTGACCACTGCCTGGCTGCAGAGCCAACTAAGGAGGGTCTCACCACTAGACTGTGAGCTACTTAAGGGCAAGTGATGGATCCTCATTCATTCATTCATTCATTCATTCATCCCCCAAAGGTCTGTTGAGCACCTCCGAGGTAGAGGTGCTGTACTAAGTAAAGAGCCCCTGCCCCCATGGAGCCCAGAGACCCGCCCCTCCACCTCCCCTACCACACCCGGACGCTACTCTCTCCAATGTAGCCTACTGACCTGCATCTGGAATCCTTTGCATAAAGAGACAAATCGTCACGTTAAGTGAGATTCGGCAGATCCTGACTTTCAGCTAAAAGGTGTGTATTTGAGTGAGGGGCCATGAGACAAGGATCACAGCCCACCCCAGGGAGGAGGCGAGGCAGACCCGGGGTGAGTCCTCAGCTCAGCCACTTCTCGGCCATGTGGCCATGCCTCCTTCCTCGCAGTGCGAATGGGGCAACACTGTACTGAGCGTTATAGAGCTGCTGTGGGCACTGAGGCACTTAGCCAGAGCTGGCACACAGCAGGCACTCAACGAACACTAACCATTATGATAATATTGCCAGAGAGGCCTGCCCACAACCACCACCTAGTCAATATCCCAGGCCCATTAAAAAAAAATTGGGAGAAAAAAAAGGGGCGCCTGGGTGGCTCAGTCGGTTAAGCATCCGACTTCAGCTCAGGTCACGATCGCGTGGTCCGTGAGTTCGAGCCCCGTGTCGGGCTCTGTGATGACGGCTCAGAGCCTGGAGCCTGTTTCTGATTCTGTGTCTCCCTCTCTGTCTGCCCCTCCCCCGTTCATGCTCTGTCTCTCTCTCTCTCCCTGTCACTCAAAAACAAATAAGCATTAAAAAAAAGTAAAATGTATACACATATCCCTGACCGAGATGCCACACCCATTCCCTCCTGTCCTTAACCAGGTATCACCATATCCTGTCCTGCCCCTCCCCAGACTGCGTGCCTGTGGACCAAAGTGGGGCCACAGCCCGCCGCTTCTCCCTTGTGCCAGTCGGCATGGCTGACCCGTGGCTGGAGGCTGACCACACTCACCGACAACCTTGGCCACGTTCACAGCCTTGAGCCCCATCAGGTCGGGCAGCTGGTCGATGATGACGTCCCGGGTGGCCTTGACCTTGTGCACACGCTCAATGCTGCGCCGTTGCCAGTCGGTCCAGTAGATGAAGTCCCCTAGCAGCGTGAACCCGAAAATGTGCGGGAGCTTGTCCTCCAGGAGCGTCCGCCTCTTGGTCCCGTCGACGTTGATCACCTGCGGGATGGCAGACGCAGGTGTGAACCGGCCTCGGGCCTGGGCTGCCTGAAATACGACAGCCCCCGGGATGCTCGGCTCCGCCCTCGCTGGGCCAGGATACAAAGCCGGGTGGCATGGCTCACGGGCACAGCTGGACGGATGACCTCTGCGGTGACAGAGCTGGCTCAGGGCTCTCCCCGCAGCCTCCCCTACCTGGGTGCGGCGGCTGTGCCGACAGGTGTCCCCTCCCTTCCTGCTGGCAACGGCTGCCTGCAGCACCAAAGTGCGGGCCTCCGACCAGGGGCGGGCTGTGACCGCAACATCTGCCCACACGCGGCTCTGGCAGACATCGGATCACTCTCTCGACACAGACTCGAGTTTCTTTTTTTTTCAACGTTTATTTATTTTGGGGACAGAGAAAGA
The DNA here is from genome assembly GCF_014898765.1 of Herpailurus yagouaroundi. Taxonomy (NCBI): domain Eukaryota; kingdom Metazoa; phylum Chordata; class Mammalia; order Carnivora; family Felidae; genus Herpailurus; species Herpailurus yagouaroundi. The sequence continues at coordinate 4,710,272 of NW_024412786.1, read as the reverse complement.
CAGAGCATGAACGGGGGAGGGGCAGAGAGAGAGGGAGACACAGAACCGGAAGCAGGCTCCAGGCTCTGAGCCATCAGCCCAGAGCCTGACGCGGGGCTCGAACTCACGGACCGCGAGATCGTGACCTGGCTGAAGTCGGACGCTTAACCGACTGCGCCACCCAGGCGCCCCCAGACTCGAGTTTCAAGAGGCTGGATTACTAACACGCTGTGGGCCCTGGGCAAGACCTTCCACTTGTCTGTGGACCGATTTCTTGCTTGGTTGGGACCAGACGAACTCTGAGTCTGATGACTTCTGGGCCTGAGTCTAAGCCTGTAGCTCTAAGACGCTCTCCATCCGCAGACCCGCTACTGGCCATTTGCTCTGAGATAGAAAAACTCAATCTTTTTCTGGGAGAATCAGTGCTGAGGCAAAGCGTTGACCACAAAAGCCACAGAGGAGAAACCTACCGTCAGACGCGAAAACGCCTTAACCAACCGAAGCACACAAATGGGGTAAGATGTGATTCCGATGACAGGTGACCCTGCAGAAGCGGACGCTGAAAGGAAGACTCGACAGAAACACGACGGCGAGGCTCTCTGGCTCTCAGGCCAGGATGAAAGAGACATGATGAATGAAAGTCAGGTCCCAACAGGCCTCCCGCAGCCAGATTAGATTTCCAGCTCATCAAGAAAAGCGATAAATCCTCTGTTGAGCAGGCGGTGGGAACGTAAGACAGATCAAATTCATGCTGAACAGAAGAGAGTTGGGTCCTCTGCTGTTGGACAGCACAGGACAAAACTGCTTTGGTCACCTGGGAGGGGCAGGGAGCGCCACGTCCAGCCCGGCCAGTCCCTGCACCCCGTGGACTTCATTTCTCCACCTGTAACTGAGAGGAGTGGCTGGGGTCACCCAGGGAACTTAACCAAAGAAACAACAATGGCTGGGCCCCGATCAGAACCGGAAGGCCTGGCCCCAGTACGGATCCTGAATGCAGCTCCACACAGGCGGTCCCAACGTGCAGCCCAGGTGAGAACACCGGGTTGGGTGATGCCCTTGACCATGAGCTGGGGAGCTGCCGGCCTCGCCCAGGAGGGAGCTCAGGTTGTATTGATTTCTGTGCCCACCTCTGGGTACTACTTCCGGCCCCTCTGGTTTCCCTCCTTCCTCAGCTGGGAATAACCGGGTCCGGGGAAGCAGTGGTCCGCACGGACAGCACATCCACGCTACAAAGAAAATCATCCACCGCTAGAAAAAGAAAAAAATCACGACTCAAAGCTGTAATGTACCAAAATGTCAATACCGCCTTTAAGAGATTTTTCCCCCTCCTTCACTATTTCCATATTTTCTCAACTTTCTTTAATAACGGAATTCCAGACATAAATAAATACACGTTCTATTGAACTGGGGCAAGAGAGTACATTTTTCCTGGCTCAGGAGCAATGAAAATGAGCCCACGGAGGACACGGGGCCAGCAAGGGTGATGGCGTTGGCTGCAGCCCGTCCTCTCTCCCCGCCTCTGCCCCTCCTCGGCCGCCCAGCTGCGCCCACCGCCAGGGAGGGGAAGGGTCCCGCACACTGAGAAGCCACTCTACGACCCCGATCATTTTCCATCCTGGCTGCAGAACCCACGAAGCACCTCGAAGGCTCTCCACCAAGACTCCTAATACTTGAAAAAAATTAACGATCCCAAAGTGATTTTCTTATTAAAAATTTTTTTTAATGTTTATTTATTTTTCAGAGAGAGAGAGAGAGAGAGAGAGAGAGACAGAGCATGAGTAGGGAGGGGCAGAGAGAGAGGGAGACACAGAATCTGAAACAGGCTGCGAGCTGTCAGCACAGAGCCCAATGCAGGGCTCAAACCCACAGACAGATCATGACCTGAGCCGAAGTCAGATGCTCACCGACTGAGCCACCCAGGCGCCCCCCCCCAAAGTGATTTTTTATGGCGGCTTTCAGCACACCGTGAGCAAATCCAGACCATCCGTAAAAGTTAACTCTGCTGGACGGGGCCTTTAGCCAGTCCTGGAGCACCAGAAGAGTTGGTCTACTGGGAGCACCCAAGTCTCAATATTCCAAATTTCCTAGAGCCTAAGTGGCGCTGAGGGTGGGGAGACAAGACACAGGGCACATGCCCATCTGACTCCTGCGAGGGTAACACATCCACACGAAGTCAGGAATAACGGAATCGAGACTGAACACCCGGGAATGTTGGGGCCAGGGGAAGGCATGGGAGACAGATTTTCCAGGTCAAGCGCTGACAAACTTTTCCTGCAAAGGATCATAAATATTTTCAGCTTTGCGGCCATATGGTCCTTGTAACGCCAAGAATAACCACAGGGAGTGTGTAAGGGAACAAGTGTGGCTGTGTTCCAGGAGAACATCGTTGGTGCAGAAAACAAAAATTACTTTCTGGACGCTGAGATGTGAATTTCGTGTCACTGTCACATGTCACAAAATAGCACTTTAATTATTTTTTTCAATCATTTAAAAGTATAAAAACCATTCTCCGTTTGACACAGAAACAGGCAATCTGGCCCACAGGCTGTAGTTTTCACCCGCTCTAGAATAGAGGGGCCTGTGCCCTTGATTTTCGGGAAAAGAAACTAGTCGTTTTCAGGAAGTTACAGAAAAATGATCACGCAGATACCAAAGGCGCCCGGGGGCCAAACTTGCTCTCTCTGACCCATGGCTCCTGCCCTCCTGTGCTTGGCCAACTCCACGGTCCCAAAGAAGCCCACGCTCAGCCCAGCACTGAGGGGAAGACGCCACACAGGTCTGCGGGGAGGCCCACGAAATGTGGACCCCAGAAAGTCACCTGGCTGTAGTTTCCTTACACCGAATCCTCTGTTTCCACTGACTTAGTCAAACAAAGAGATATGAGCCCAAGACCAATCCTGTGAAAGCACACGTTTAAAGGAAAAAGACTTCTGTCTTCTTAATAAAACAAATTTTTTTAATGTTTGTTTATTTTTGAGAGAGAGAGAGAGAGAGAGAGAGAGCATGAGCAGGGGAGGGGCAGAGAGAGAGGGAGACACAGAATTCGAAGCAGGCTCCAGACTCCAAGCTGTCAGCACAGAGCCCGACGTGGGGCTCGAACTCCTGAACCGTGAGATCATGACCTGAGCACCCTAAGATTTCTGTTTTCTGGTGGAATCATTATCACAGTCAGACATAAACCAGACATAAATTAAAACTGCCATGGTTATTTTGTTCCACGTAACAAAAAAGATCTTAGACACACACTTGCGTGCCCGCGGCTCAGCTGCCGGGATGCCCTGTGCTCTAACTTCTTCCCTGGGGACGAGGGACACACAGCCAACAGGCCTCGAAACCATCACTGTCGCACTGAGTTTTTATTCTGGTTGTACCGGAAGTCGCCTCCATCAACTCAGGAAATGTCGCCTCCATCAACTCAGGGAGATGGATAGATTTTTAACTTCTCAGTCCGTGATTTACCCCCAGCCCGCCGGCCAGCCTGCCCTGCCTGGGTACTCTGCCTGAGAGCCTATGCCGATGGCAGATGTCCGCCAGCAGATGTCAGCTGCACTGTCCCAGCCGGAGTGAGACAGCAGGGGGCCTCGGAGAGCCCAGACGATCCGGGGCCCCCAGCAAGTCCACGGCAAGCCACACGCTGGTGACAAGTGACACTTCATGCTGCAGAGACAGGCTGAAGAGCCGGGGCTGGGGGTCGGCCTGCAAGACCATCGTCAAGTCAGAGCAACCCAGAGGGAAAGAGCCGAGGAGGAAGCTTTACAGATGAAGCCTTCAAGGAGCGAGACCACTCCTCGCCTTTACTCAGTAACGGCTTAAACCACCCCCCACGGACACACACCACAGAGCGTGCAGAGGTGAGGCTGCTTCGCGCGTGTCCAGCCGTTCAAAAAACCTTTCTTTAACGTTTATTATTGAGAGACAGAGAGACACAGAGCGTGAGCAGGGGAGCGGTAGAGAGAGGGGGAGACACAGAATCCGAAGCAGGCTCCGGGCTCTGAGCTGTCAGCACAGCTGGGGCTCGAACTCCCAAACCGCGAGACCATGACCTGAGCCGAAGTCGGTCGCTTAACCAACTGAGCCACCCAGGCGCCCCAGCCGTTTAAATGCTTTGCCTATTTCAGCGCTGATAAGGGGTACAATTCCTCCCTCTACTCTAGAAACAGGAGGCACCAGAATCCGCACAAATAAGCTGGAGGAGAAGGCAGGGCATCAGAACAAGTGCGGCCGGAAAAGCAGCCGAGGCGCCGCCTGGGAAGCTTGAATGTCACCGTCACCCCCCAGCACCCCATCCCCTCTCCCCAGCGTCCCCCTGGAGCACTGACTGCCCCCGACGTGCTGCACTGTTGTCCTGTTATCCCTGCGTCTATCCCCCCATCTAGGACACCCGCCCCCACCAGGGGGCCCTCTGTGCCTCTCCCAGCACAAGGCGGCGTTCAGTAGACCCTACAGAACGAACAGGTGCTTGCCGAGGGGCGGGGACGTGATAGACGGCACTGTGACAGAATTCTGTTCAGGGACCGGCTGAGCAGCCACGGGAAAGGGGCACCTGCCTGGACAGGGACGAGAGGAGGGGGCCCAGCAAGGGGCAAGTGGGAGCCACAGAGAGCGTGTGGGAGGGAGTGATGGAAGGGCGTGGGAGCGGGCACTCCTGACACAGAGCCCGTGTGTCTTGAGTCCCCACCGGGGGTTAGCAGGCGACCCCCCCCCACGCCAGCTGCACCCGAGAAAGCTCCCATCTGCTCTGGGAACAGCCACTCGCAAACAGGCGAAACGGCGATAATGATGCTGATGACTCGGTGACTGAGCCGGAGCACCAGCACTGGATGGGCTTCGAAGGTGCTAGTGCTTCCAGCCCGGAGAGGCGGCCCCCGGCATTTAGGAAAGGCAGACGCAACACCGTGTGGCCAAGCGCAGGGGACAGAGACTCGTCCCCACGCACGAGGCCGCCGCACATGGCAGGAGGGACTCTGGGCTTCCGAGGGAGGGGACCGGAGGGCAGCTGGGCACGGGGGCTCCGGCAGCACTCGGGACGGAAGGAGCTGCTGGCGGGTGGCCCCACGCTAGGCTGCCATGGGACTGGCGTCTGCCAGGAGGCACGGGCAGAGAGAAGTGTGGGGCGGCGCAGCTCAGGTTAGAGAGAGCTCAGGGAGGCAGTGCGTCCGGGTGCTTTAACGAGCCAAGTGGACACCCCCGTGACCCAGGCCCTAGGAGCTGCAGCAGGTCCTAGGAGGAGGGAAGTGCTCTCGCGGTTGGGAGCCCCGCAGAGCAGGGAGGACAAGGGCGAATGCCCAAGCGGATGGGGGGGGGGGGGGGCCCCGCCCCCCGCGGCAGGCCTGGTCCTGAGAAAGGCTGAGCACGAGCTAAGGGCACCCACGGGGCAGGTGCCTCCAAACCCAAGGGCTCCAGACACAGGAAGAGGGTTAAGGAGGTGTCCCGGGGCATTCCTAGCCCAGAAAGGTGGGAAACTATGGGGCCGCTACGGAGACGGCGTCCACAGACCTCAGCCCCCGCCCATCCCGGAGGGCTCCAACCCGCTCGTGTTGGGGAGGTCGGGGCCGCCCCCAAGAGCGAGCCCGCCTGCCCCCCCGGTGGGGGCCACCCCGTGACTCCCACCCATCGTGACGGCAGCCAGCTGGCCCCCTGAGGGGCTGGCCTGCACCTGACGTCCAGGACAGGTGTGGCAGACACGGCCAGCAGGAGGCCCCACCTGGAGGGCAGTGCGGACTCTCCAGCGATTCAGCCTGTCCCATAAATCCCACGTACGTGCTGCTAATGCCATCCAGATGCCTCCCCGTCTGCTCAGGCCGGCATTTCCAGACCTTTGTTCTCCTCCCAATGCAGCTGATCCTATAAAGTCCTCCTCGGGGCCCGATGGCCTCTTCAAAGGGAGAGCCGGCTTATCACCGTCTAAAGTTCCTTTCTTCCGGCGCACACAACCCCACCACACGGAACACTTCCTCCCCGCCGGAACGACCCCACGACGTCTGCCCAAGGCCAGCACCCGGGCTCCTCAGCATCTGGCTTGGCTGCTTCATTGTCACTGGACACAGTTTCTCGGAAGAACGACAGCTGTGGCTGTCCCAGCTTGGTTTCTACGTCCCCTGACCACGGAAACGCAAACACATCCCCCCGCCCCTCGGCTGTTGCCCCCTGAAGCCCTCAAACTCCCCTGTGACCCCCAGCAGGGGCCTTCTGCACCTGGCCTGGGGGCCTGAGCCAAAGGTCCGCCCTAAGGAACATCTGTTGGTCATATTCACCAAGATGGCCCGGCCCCGAGAACACGTGGCCAATTTCCTAGCACGCTCGGGCCGCCTCCAAGGATGTTCACCTCTGGGTCTGGGGCAGGAAAAGACTCACCGAGTTGACCCGGAGGACGGTCTCCACGTCCGTCCACGTCAGCGGCCCCCCTGGGGCAGAGGTGGAGGGGCGGTCGGGCACAAACCCCACGGCCGGGGTCAGCATTCCCCAAGCGTGTGTCACCAGAGCCACGGCGGGGAAAGAAAGGGACCCCGGATCATGTAGTTGGAGAACACTTACCCAGCTCGTGCCCTCAGAGAAGCTCAGCGTACCCAAGGCCCCCCCAACAGAAACCCTGCAGGGAGGTCACCACGCGTTTCCAGGTTTGCCTGACCCAAGATTCCCAAACGCTTCCGATTCCGCAGCCCCTGCCTTTAGGTTTTCTGGTGATTAGCTCCACGGGGATAGGTAACGGGATTGTGGTGTGTGTTCCTGGTTCCCCGCGCAGCCGCTGTGCCCTCCGCTCCGTCCCCTACCCCTGGCCTGTCCCCATCCGCTGCCAGGCTGGCTGTTTTCAGTTCCTCTGGTTCCCTTTGAAACGGTGTTCCTACCTCTCCCCAGCCTTGCAGCTCTGCCCATTCTACAAGGCGACGTTTATCTTCTGTATAGTAACCTGACATGTCTTAGGGCTTGGATCTTAGGTCTGTGGATTGATTCTAAAAGTGGAAAACCAGGGGCGCCTGGGCGGCTCAGCCAGTTCAGCATCTGACTCTTGATCTCGGCTCAGGTCATGCTCTCATGGTTCGTGAGCTCGAGCCCAGCATCGGGCTCCTCGCTGACAGTGTGGAGCCTGCTTGGGATTCTGTCTCTCCCTCTCTATGCTCCTCCCCTGCTCTTTCCCAAAATAAATAAAAGTAAAAAAATAAAAAATAAAAATAAATAAACAAATAAAAATAAAAATAAAAATAAAAATAAAAATAAAAATAAAAATAAAATAAAATAGCCTGGGTGGCTCAGTCAGTTAAGCATCTGACTTCGGCTCAGGTCATGATCTCACGGTCCATGAGTCGAGCCCTGCGTCGGGCTCTGTGCTGACAGCTCAGAGCCTGGAGCCTGTTTCAGATTCTGTGTCTCCCCCTCTCTCTGCCCCTCCCCTGTTCATGTTCTGTCTCTCTCTGTCTCAAAAATAAATAAATGTTAAAAAAATTTTTTAAAATAAAAATAGAATAGAATAGAATAAAATAAAATAAAATAAAGGAAAGGAAAATAAAAAATAAATAAAAGCAGAAACCTACTTACCACTCGACTCTTAGCTAGATACTGTCCCCCTGGACCTCCGTTTCTCATCCACAAATGGGGACCATGCCACATAGCTCAAAATACACGTGTCCATCCAGAGGTGGATGGCTGACGTGGCCCATCCACACAATGGAACGCTATTCTGCCATAAAAAGGAGTGACAGGAGAGCACGTCACATCGATGATCCCTGGAACACTGTGCTACGTGAGGAAGCCAGGCACAGAAGGCTGGCTGTCCTAGGACCGCAGTCACATGAGATGCCCAGGACAGGCAACTCCGTAGGGACAGACAGGAGATCCGTGGGTGCCAGGGACTGGGGAGGGGAGACTGGAGACTGGCTGCTTATTGGGTCCGGGGTCCTAGGTGATGAAAATGTTCCGGAACTAGAGAGTGATGATGGTCGCACAACACCGTGAATGTATTAGACGCCACTGAGTGGTACGCTTTGAGAACGTGAAAACCGTCATCTCGTGTCATGTTTGTTTTACCGCGGTTAACAACCCCAGCACACCGCTGCGGGAGTAAATGGAGCGATGCCTGTAACGTGTCCAGCAACGTCAGCTGGACACACGCAGCCCCAGCCCGCTCCCAGGGGTGGTGGGGTCCATGGAGACAAAGCCTCCTTGGCCGATCCCGCCAGAAACCAGGGTCTCGTCTTCAGGCTCAGAGGCTCAAGAGAAACTCCCTGTAGCAACAAGATCCCTTTAAAGATGGCCATTTGTAGGGAATCCAACGGGAAACGGCCACTATTGCAACTGTTTGTGTCTGCCTGGGAGAGGCACCCACGCAGCCCCGAGCCCCCTTCACGTTCCTGCTCAGAAGTGTGGCTGGAAACTCTGAGACACAGACACACATCGGTGTCCTCACTCCCCCCCCCCCCCGCCTCCTGCAAGCTGCCTGGTGGGGGTCTCTCCGGGAAGCGTGAGGGGAGCAAAGGTGACCCCCCCAGGTGGTGATGCCTAAGGCAGTGGATGGGACCAGAAGCAGACGAGGATGATCCAGAAGTGACTACGAGGGAGGGAGGTGTCCACGCTGAGGAGAGGCACGAACGTCAGGGGCTTCCCTGTGACAGGGACAAATTTAACTACCGTACCGCCAAGAGCACCTCAAAAAAATACACCCGTGAGCAAAAAACAAGCTGCCAAAGAACACATCAGGACACCACTTACGTTAATCACATAGAATCACGTAGAACAAGACTGTAACATACTGTTCGCGGCAAAAGGAAAGGTCTTTTAACGCCTGGGAATGCCTCACCAAATTCAGGGTAGGGTCACCTCTAGCCTCCACCATGTTGGTAAGATTTTGTGTCTTAAGTGGGGTGCTGGACGTGTGCGTGTCATTTTTTATTACGGTTTTGTATTTTGAAACAATTTAAGACCCTCGCATGTCAGAAACGCACCCGAATACGTTCTCTTTTCCAGGATCCCGTTTGACCAAATAGCAAAGCACAGACATCCACCTGAGGCCCGCCTGGTACACGTGATGGGCCACAGGGGCGGCCAGGCCTGGCTTCTGCATACTACTCGGGGCTCGAGGACAGCCAGGCTGTGCCAGGCTGCACAGCCCGTATTAACACAGCTTCATGGACCAGCGCCGCCCGGGGCTGGGAGGGGGGAGGCGGGGGATGACTCACCTCGATTTTGTCCGTCTTGGCATCTCCCCAGTACAGCTTTCCCTCCTGTAGGTCCAGGGCCAAGCCGTTGGGCCAGCCGAGGGAGGTGTTCACCAGGACGTGCCGCTCCTGCCCATCCAAGTTGGCGCACTCAATTTTGGGGTTTTCCCCCCAGTCTGTCCAGTACATAAGGCTGGAGAAGAAGAACAGGTCCTTAAAACACCGTCTTGTCCCTGCTGCGTCCCCAGGGCTGAGGACTCCACCCTCCCCCCGCCCATAGGAGGCGCTCAGGAGACGCTGGCTAACTGCAGAGGTGGGCACCAAGCCCCGCACGCAGGACCAGGGGCTCCGCAGAGAACAGCGGTGCCCCCGGCGTGGGCTTAAACTGCACAGGGTCCTTGGGTTCATCTCCCGCTCAGACGCCCTGCTGAGAGACCCAAGGCTGGACGGGCTGAACGCCAAGGAGGAAGAAGGGGTGGAGTAGAACCTTCCTCAAGCAGCTGACGGGCTCCCGTGTGCAAAGCGCAGGCTCCAGAGGCAGACAGGCGGACAGCCCCAGCTCTGCCAGCGGGCACCTGGAGCGGGTCACTTCACGTCCTGAGCCTCAGCCCCCAGGGAAGTGACAGAAGCACCCGACGCCCGGTGGGTGCTCCGCGGACGGCAGCCACGGCCACGTAACCACGGTCACCATCGCCGCGGCTCTGCTAGTCCCCACGAGGGACAGCTCCCAGGTGTGCCCTCCCCGGCTGCCTCCCTCTGTCCTTCCAGCTCCTCCAGGCCGTCTCCAGGACGCTGGCCCACATCCGGCCCAGAGGGCAGGAGGCTTCCCCAGCGGCCCTGGCTCCACCCCACCCCTCCCGCCCCCCCCCCCCAGGCAGGGGCTCCAACTGTTCCTCCTCCCTCAGGGTCTGCCAGGTTCACATTCCTGGTCATGAGCCCCCAGGAAGGGCACTGCTACCCTCTGAGCTGCTGAGGATGTCAGAAGGGCTTCTACATTGACTGACAAACTGTTTTCGCAGAATCCTAGAACGGAAAGTTGGAGCCACACGGCCAGATCGAATCCCAACCTCCTGGCTGCGTGACCTGGGCCAAGCCCGTTAACCTCTCTGGGCTTTAGCCTCCTTCACTGTACAAGTGTACCTGCCTCTCAGGGTAGGGGTGGGAGGAGGAGGTAACGATTCCGTGTGTGTGCTGAGTTCAGAAGAGGCCCGGCCCCCCGTACGTAACAAGTAAGGGCCATCGCTTCTGTTACCGTCATCAGCCTAGAAATCACCCTGGTGAACCGTTCCGTTTTACAGGTGAGAAGGGCGAAGCCCATGGGAAGAAATGACTTGCCCAAGCTCTCGGGGCCCTCCGTACGTGAACACAACAGCCTGTGTCAGACCTTCTGAGAGTCTGGTCCCCGGACGGGCAGGAGCACAACCCAGGGGCTTGTTAGAAACTCAAGTTCTCGGGCCCCACCCTAGCCCTCCTGAAACAGAAATCTGGGCAGAGGGCCCAGCCACCTGCATTTAAATAAGCCCTCCTCCAGGGGATTCTGATGCAGGACAAAGTTCCAAAACCACTAGTCTCTCTCCCTTCTGGTCAGCCTGCCTCCCGGCCCCAGCCAGGTGGGAGGTCCACCCGCCCCCAGCCTTACCCCATCACGGGGTGCAGCACGATGGCCCGGGGCTCGTCCAGGTCCTCGGACACCAGGATCTTGCGGGAGGTGCCGTTGAGGCGCGTCACCTCGATGCGGTCGGTGCCCGTGTCCGTCCAGTAGAGGTTACGGGCCACCCAGTCGACCGCGATGCCATCTGGGTCGTTGATCTCGGTGTTGACCAGCGTCTGGGCGCCAGAGCCGTCCAGGTACGCCCTGCGGATGGCCCGCACCTCGTCGTCCGTCCAGTACACGTAGCCTTCCAGCGGGTCGTAGTCGATGGCGATGGCGTGCCGGATGTCGTCCACCTGGAGCACGATGTCGGTGAAGTCCGGCGTGTCCAGCGAGATCCTCCGCAGGTCCGTCCGCCGGGCCAGCAACAGCACCTCCTCGGCCCCTGTGGATGGCCAAGCAGTGGGGGTCAGAGGCCCACAGCGGGGCAGCAGTGGGCACGGCAGGGGAGGGGCTCAGCCAGGCCCCTGAGGTCAGGGCTTCCTCGCAGGTGATCCTCGGTAATGTTCGCCGAGGTCCCCCTACATGGTCACCAGTTCGTCTTTGTGAGGGCTCTGAGGCCAGCACCATCTTCTAGATGAGACCATACAGACACAGAGAGGTCAAGCAACCTGCTGACAGCCACACAGCCACCTGGCTTCAACCACTGTTTAAGAGCTGCTTCCCACTCGGTCCCCCTTCTCCCCTGCAAGCCCCTCTCCGGGCCACAAATCAGTTCCAAATACAAGTCCCACGGAGGCACTGGGCTCTAGGCGGCAACTGCCAGCCATGCTTCTCAGAGCCCTGGCGCGGCCCCACCTTCCACAGGCCCAACTTTCATGGCTCAGTCAGATGCCACTTCTTCCCTGAGGCCCTCCCTTCCCCCCCCGCTCACCCCTCGGGAGCAGCTTCATGCCAGCTGCCTCTGCCCACATGCCTCATCTAACCACACACGACACTGCACGAGGGGGGCTACCCCACCAACAAGGGGGAGCACCCTGGGGGCTCCCCTGACACCCCCGTGGCTATAAACATTCCACCTCTGCCCTGGACCCCCCCCTGCTGGCCCCTGTCAGAAGTCCCCGGAGAAACAGCACACGCGGCCTCACGCTGCACCCCTGGCCTGGACACTCCCTCAGAGCTGGGTCACTGTCCACGCGTTCATTCTGGTCCTTTCTGGTCTCCAGGACCCAGAAAACCAGGATTAGGCCCAGAGACCACTTCTGGAACTTTGGGACCACCTGCCTGGTTTGACGAAAGGCCCAGAACGGGGAAGGACCCACCTCAAGTGGGGCAGCAGGATGGGGACACGGACGGAACGAGTTGAGCACATCTGTCAAACTCAGGCCCCCCCGGGCCCAGCCTCTGCAGCCAGCTGTGCGGTCGGGCCACAGCCCTCAAACAGCACACGGTCCCCTGTACCCAGCGCCAGCTTCTTGCCCCAGAGGCAGGGCCCGTGGAAGCCAGTGCCTTGCAGAGTCCCTCTGGGGACTTGCATTTCGAGTTAAGGACTGTCCTGCCCCAAGGCCCAGAGCTCCTAATCCGAGTCCTCCACTAGAGGGCGTACACGCGGCAGCAATGTCTCTATCAGCCCAGGGCTGGGAAACTGAGGCAGGCAGTGCTCAGAAGGGACCCCAAGTGCCTGAGTATGCTGGAAACCTCTGAGAGCTAAACTCAGATTTGGTCCCAGTTTGGTGGGTGTTGGAGGGAGGGAGGGTAGAATTCTGAATTTCAACGAATTGTCTCCCCCTGGGCTCCAATCCTAAGTATGTGCTGTTGACATCTGACCAGTCCTTCAAGTCCCAGGTCACACACCTCCTCCTCCTCTAGGAAGCTGTTCCTGCCTCCCCCAGCCTAATGGACGAGCTGACCACACACACACACACACACACACACACACACACACACACACACACACCCTGCCATTCTGCAACATGTCCCCTTAGCTCTCTGCAGCCCCCAAAGCCACACCCAGAGCAGATGCTGACATCCTAGGACAAGCAGGGAGAATGCAGGGCAGAAACTTCCTGGCCCTGCTCCCACTGTGTGACTCTGCAGGTCCCTGACCCTCTCTGGGCTTTGGTCTCCTCGTCGAAAATGAAAAAGCAGCCCAACCTGGTGGTGTCCGACTTCCCGTCTAGCTCTGACATCAAGGGAACCAGAGATGGACCTCCACGGAGGGCGCTGGCTTCAGCTGCCACCACGGAGGGAAGGGGGAAGCCTGCCAGGGCACGGCCAAGCGGGCATCTGCACAACTGTCCAGAGGCTGCCGAGCTCCCAAGCCAAGACCGAGGCAGGTCACTGTGCGAGACGGAAGGCCGTGTGTCAAACCCCACTGACTTCAGGTAGCACTTCCTCCCCAGAGAAAACACTGGCTCCCCCGAGGGAAAACGATACTCGGTCCCGAAACACACGTGGAGACCGTTTCCCCCACCCCTGTTTGCATGACGCTCCAGACACAATCACCTACAACAGCATAATCCTTGGGCGCCTGGGTGGCTGGTTGGTTAAGCGTCCGACCTCGGCTCAGGTCATGATCTCGCGGTTCGTGAGTTCGAGCCCCGCATCGGGCTCTGTGCGGACGGCTCGGAGCCTGGAACCTGCTTTGGATTCTGTGTCTCCCTCCCTCTTTCTCTCTCTCTCTTTCTCTCTGCCCCTCCCCCACTCATTCTCTCTCTCTCTCTCTCTCTCTCTCTCTCTCTCTCAAAAATAAATAAACATGAAAAACAAATTTTTAATAAATAAAAAAATAAAAATAAAACCGCACGATCCTCACACCCTGTCCCGGAGGTAGGACCGTGTCCCTTTTTACCGATGAGGAACTGGATGCACAGAGAGGGTAAGCTCCCCACTCAAGGGCACACAGCAGCGAGTGGGAAAAGAAGGTGGCACAAACGCTTCAATCCCCGAGGCACAGACAAGAAGCCGGAGGCAGGTGTGCCTTGCAGCCAGCTAGCTCAGTCACCCCACCAGCATCTCTGTAGGCGGCTGTTTCAGGCAGGCCCTGGACCAGGCGCTGGGGGCGGGGGTGGACGGAACAGATGACGGTTCCAACCCCCACGGTGCTCCTGAGATCACAGGGCAGAGGCCTTCGGTGAGGGAAGACCATCCGCGAATGTAGGAAGGAGAGCAGGGGTTTCAGGAGGCCTCCAAAGGGGGCCGGCTGAGACTGAGAGGTCCGGCCTTCAACTCCAGAACCCCACATTCATGTGGCTGTGACCTTGATTCCAGACCCCTCCGGGGCAAGAGTGTGCCCGGCCCCAGCCCTCCTCCAGCACACCCCACCACTGGGGAACCCCATTACCAGCATCCCTTAAAATTAAGTCTCTGTAGCTGAGGCAGTAATTAAACGCTGAGATAAAACTGTAGGTGATAATTGACTCCAAGGGGGGGGTGTCTGACACCCCTTGGGCTGCAGAGCCTTTGAAGTTTTTATTTGAGCTTTATCTAGAAGAACGCAGAGAGCAGAGTCGGGGAGGCGGTCGAGTGCTCTGTCCAGGGCCAGGCCAGCGGTGGGCAACTGCGGACGGAGGACCGCTGGCCTGGGCTCTGCTGGCCGCTGGCCGAGCTGCTGCTCACAGATGGCCTCCGAGGTTGTCTGCAGCGAGGTCTGAGCGGCCTCGGGCCACCGGGGGTGGGCCCAGGCCACTGGGCCGGGCCCCGAGACGGGGAGGCCCGCCCCCTCCCTAGAACCAGACACGGCTCCCGGGTAGGAGTTTGTTTAAACTGTTGAGAAACTAACAGTTTGGCCAAAGGGTTTTCTCTGGGGTTGTTTAAATAAAGAGCCTGCCCCACAGTGCTGCCGAGGAAAGTGAAACCTCTCCCTTGCTGGCTGGGCAGCGGTCCCCGGAGCCTCCTTAGGGCGGGCTCCTGACCTCTCCCCTTCCTCCCTGCACACACACACACGCAGGAAAGGAGGCAACCCCCCTGTCTTGGGGCCAAGTGCGGGGCATGGGGCGCAGGCCAGGCGGGGGCACGGCCTTCCTGAGGGCGAGCATTCTGAAAACAAAAAAGCAGACCCAAGGCCTGGCCCAGTGTCACGGGCACATCAAGCGCCACACCATCCCTGCCTGCCAACATCCGTCTGGACCAAGCCGCCCTCCACCACAGGGCGCTGTCCCTGTGCCTGGCCGAGGGTCATAGAGCCGAGGCAAGACGCAGGAAGGGGCTGCGGGAACACGGCACCACGCGCTGGGTGGCTGCTGACAGCAGAAACGGATGCCTTCACGATTCTGGAGGACAGAAGTGAAAAATCCAGCTGCTGGCTGGGCCACGCTCTCTCCGAAGGCTCCAGGGGAAACTTCCTTGTCTCTTTCAGCTTCTGGTGGTGGATGCTCCTTGGCTTGTGGCTTGACCGCTCCAACCTCAGCCTCTGTCTTCATACAGCCTCCTCCCCTGTGTTTCTGTGTCTAAATTTCCCTTTTGTAAGGTCACCAGCCATTGGACTGGAGGCCTGCCCTACTCCGGTGTGACTTCACTTTAATGTGGTTACACCTGCAAAGACCCTATTTCCAAGTTAGGTCACACTCGCGGGGTCTGGGGATCCAACGGGTCTTTGGTGGGGGACATGATTCAACCCATAAGAGGTGGGGAGCAGAGGGTGAGAGGAACATTCAATGGAAGGACAGGCAGGTTCGGGTTGTGGGGAGGACTCCAGGAAGAAGGGGGTGTTTGGGGCAACAGCATAGAGACCAGAGTGTGCCGGGCCGTTTCTGCAGCTGGAACGCGCAGGAACGGGGCTGACCCACCGACACCCCCGGCGAGTCTGATCTGAGTTTGGAGGCCAGGTGCTTGCTAAGAGGTTGACCTGGCCCAGCATCCTGTGCAGGCCGCTGGGCCGGCTCCAGGCCCATGACAGTCTGCAAGGAAGCCTCGTGCAAAGAGCACGCCGTGCGTGCAGCGGGAGTCCAGCCACAGGACAAACAAAAGCCTCCCTGGAACAAAAGCCTGGCAGGAAACACACGCAAATGTCCGCAGCAGTTATCTCTGGACCGTTCCCGGTCTTCCTTCTAGTCTCCAGCAGGGGCCTGCACACGTTTCCCCAAAGGACCAGACGTAACTGCTCGAGGCTCTATGGGCCACAACCGTCTCTGTCACAGTCACCCAGCTCTGCCGTTGTAAATAAAGGTGTGCGAGCGAAACTTCACACGTGGACACCGAACCTTGGACTTCCTGTCACTTTGCCGCATCACGAAACGTTCTTCTTGTGATTTTCTTTCCACCATGTAAAAAACGTCCAAACCATCCTTTGTTCGAAGGCTGCACAGCACAGGCAGCGAGCCATCTGGCCCACCGGCCGAGCGAGGTTCGCTGACCCACGCATGAGAAGGATGCGTGCCTTTTACAGCGTTAGATGGCACGTCCTAACAACAACGGCGGAAACCGTGTAAGGAGGGAGAGCGGATACACAGGACCTCTCGACCCTCCACTCGATTTTCCTGTAAACCTGAAACTGCCATACGAGATAAAGTCTATTTGTCTTGTAAGTAAACTGAAAGGCAGGCACAGAAGTCCCTAAGAAAACCACCCAGACCCCAGCAACAAACAGGTGAAGGCAAATTAACAGACGAAAGCACACAGTCAACAAACACGACAAACGGGTTAACTTGGAGGGGCTAGAGGCGGAAACGGCTGCCTACTCAGCGTGGCCACAGCGGCCCCCCACCGCCTCCCAGAGGACTGAGCCCGGCACACGCTTCCTGGACGGCAGTGTGGCTCAGGGACCCTCTGACCCCACAACTTCCCCTCTGAGGACCCAGTCCAAAGCAGCCGCTGCAAACACAGGCAGATTCCTGCTCGCGGAGGGTCACCGAGGCCTCGCGATCACAGCAAACCCAAACCTGCGGACAATCTAAACGTCCCTCCGCGTGAGAACATCAAATACACGAAGGGCCACAGCGCAGTCAGGCGCTAAACGGTGGGCTCTGAAGAAGGGCCCAAAAAGGCGTGGAAGGGGTCAGCCCCGACGCGGCCCGCACGCGATGCACACATCACGCGAACCCAGATCTGAACGTGCGTGGAGAGCAGGCGAGCAGGAAACAGCGAAAACGCTGGCAGCAATCTCTGGGCGGCGAAGATACGGGTTTTTATTTTCTCCGTTATTCTGCGTAACGGCTTCCTTTCTACGGTGAACACGAATGTTACTTTTTAACCAGAAAAAACCCAAGACTTTAAAATGTGGTGGGGGTGGGGGAGCGTACTTAGAGGCCTCATGGTTGCCCTGGGGAGGGGCCTGGGCTCTGAGACAAGGTTTTCTCACTGGACAATCGGTGGGGGGGGGGGGGGATGAAACCGCCATGCGGGGGTGACTTATTTGGCCCTCCAGGATCTGAGCCGAGTGGGAGGGAAGGACATGAGAAGGGATGGGGCAAGAGGCCCTGTAGCCCCTGACAGCCCAGGAGGAGGAGACTGGCAGGTCGCCCAGCGCGACTTGGAGGGTTCTCACAGTTAATCCCCTCTGCACCCCAACACGGGAAAGGATTTTTCACGATGAGCAGAACAACACATCCCAGGATGCGGAGGGCCCCCAAGCCCTGCGCCCCCCACCTGGCCTTCCCAGCAGGCAGAGTGGACATCACGGACTGTCCCCACAGAACCCGCATCTCCAAGAAAGGACAGGCCCCTCCCTGCCCCGAGGTTCGCACCACCCCAGGGCGGCTCTTTCCACCCGCGTCTTTTCATGCCGGACTCGGGAAGCGGCGCACCCACCTCCCTTCAGCCCCAGCTCCCCTCGCTGGCCCCCCACCCCCCACCCCTGGCTCCGCGTGGGCTCAGGAGCGGGCCTGGAACCACACGGGCAGCACCGGGTCCCAGCACGGGCTGTCACCCATGCCACAGGCTCTAAGGCCACAAACAGCTTCACAGCTGGTAGGCAGCTGACTTATTTTTGTTTTTTAGCAATTGATTAAGTTTCTCCGCTGCCCCCTGGGGTAAGCTGTTGGACGAGCGCTGAGACCACAGCCGGGAGCCCTGGCCCAGGAGACCGTGCCGAGTGACCACAGGGGAAGTGGCCGGGCCAGGCACTGGCTCCGAGGGAAACCTGAGGCCCAGCAGCTGTTGGCCGCGTGGCCTGCCCGGGACCCTACGGGAGGCTGCAGTCCCCTAAGAGTGGCCGGGCAGGCGCCTCAGTCTGCACAGCTCTAAAATGGGGGAGTCACTCCTCTGCCCGGGAACCTGGGGTGGCCGGAGCAGCAAGGTCAGTGCCAGCCTCAAGACTTCTGTGCAGCCAGCCCCTTCCTCTCCTATCCCTGGGTTTTCAGCCCCTCACGTGGTCCTCTGCCACTTGCCTTTCCCCTGCCCCTCAGAGGCTGCCACAGCCCAACGGTCACACCCAGCTTGGACCCTCAGCCACACTTC
Source organism: Herpailurus yagouaroundi (assembly GCF_014898765.1). Lineage (NCBI taxonomy): Eukaryota > Metazoa > Chordata > Mammalia > Carnivora > Felidae > Herpailurus > Herpailurus yagouaroundi. Next base: position 4,692,158 of record NW_024412786.1, on the reverse strand, counting down.
CTTACTGAGTGACCGTGGGTAAGCGACTTGAGCTCTGTCTACACACAGGTAAGAGTCAGGAGTGGATACGGCTTCCCAGCAAAGCTGAGAGGTCCCGTGACAAGGTCAGGGAGCCTCTGAGCCCAAGGCCACAGCCCCAGCAGCCCCAGCAGCCCCAGCAGCCCCAGCAGCCCACAGCCCCAGGGGCATTGAGCACATCCCCGGGGACCTGCCTTGGGCCATGCTCTCTTTGAGCCAGCAGCAGAGACGTGGCCCAAGGGTTCGAGTCCCAGGCCAGAGAGCAGAGAGACAGGGAGACAGAACAAAGTGCGGTTGGTTGGGCAAATTAAAGGTGGGCTACCCGGTGGGTCGCTGGAAACACAGGACTGCGGTCAGAGGCTATGAAGCAGTCAGTGACACACGATGGAGAAGGCTGGGTCCCACTCCTTGGGCACACGGCTCAGCTCTTCTAAAAAAAACACTCAGAGTGCCTTCCTGAGCCCAGGCATACAGCAGGGGCTCCATAAACACCTGAAGCAATCCTTCTTCCTCCTAGAACATCCTATCCCGCGGCTCCCAGAGGTGGTGGCAGCCGCGCCTCCGGAGCTGCGGCCACGGCTCCTGAGCCACGGCACGTGGCAGGTGCTTGGGTTCAAATCCCGCCTCTGTCCCTTCTTCCGTGGCCGTGAGCTAGCTCTGATGGCCCAAACTCCTTTTAATTTTTTTTTTTAATGTTTCTTTACTTTTGAGAGAGAGAGAGAGAGAGAGAGAGAGAGAGAGAGAAAGAGAGAGAGACAGGATCCCAAGCGTGACCACCCAAACTTCTGAATCAGGCCGCCCACAGCCCCTCCCTCACCCGGCTCCCGTAGGGCACAGAAGAGTAGATCGCTCAGAAGTGTGGGTGCCTGGCACCCCCCAAGGCACACTATTACTGCTATGTCCCGCCCTGCCCTGGCGGCACAGGCAGGATGCACGGGGTGGGGTGACCCATGAGAAAGTGCTGCTGCTTTCGCTCAAAGGTGGTTGGGCTCCAGCCGTTCGCGTGGTTCGTGCACCGCACCTTACAGTTTGTAAGGCCCTGCAGGAGACACGACCCCATTTGATACTCCCAGGTCAACGAGACATGGAGAGCCCGCATTCCGTCAGGTCACAGCCACATCGTGCAGGCTCAAGGCCGGACTCAGACGCCCCAGTCCCCGCCACACCATGTCCCCCCAGAGGGGACAGAGGGGGCGCCCTTCTTGGTGCAGTCCTCAGTGCCCAGCTCTAGCAGGACCCAAACACCTCAGCTCTTGCCACGGTAGATGCTCCTGAAGATACCTAATCGATCCCAGCGTTCGTCCAGGGGCTGATGGCGGTCCCCTGGGAAGCCAGGATCCCTCCCAGCTTCCCTCCCTCGAAGTGGGTGTGGGAGCACATCGCAGCACTTCTCCCAGGGGGGCTGGGGCTGTCTGAATGGAGACCCGAGGGACTGTCAGGTGAGGAGCCCCAGATAACAGGTGCTCGAGACAACAGGCATAGCACCGGCAAAGGCAGATAGGCAGGTGCTCAGACGGTGGGCTGGAAGGGACCGAACTGTCCATTTCAGTTGGAACAGGAGGCAAAGGGTGAGAAAGAGCCTCCTGGCCTCTGTCTGCTGATAAGCCAGAGGCCCCGGCGTCAGCCCGGCACATGCAGGCCATCAGGTCACTGCCTGTGGGGCACTTGCGGTTGGGGAAGGTTGAGGCACTAGGACACGGTCATTAGAAGCAAGACGGAGGGCGTGCAGCCATCACCAAAGCCAGAGGGGGCCCGAGGGGTGCCCGGCGGGTGGGGCGGGGACAGGGAAGGCCTTTCTCTGGCAGCCTGGGGGTTCCACCAGGGCTCGGACGTGCAAACCCAGAACCTGACTCAACAGACTGAGCTCTGGGGCCGGGCTGAAGCTGGACTCAGGTGGTACCAGCAAGGGGACACTGGACAGGCTGGGGTGAGGGTGGGGGGGGGGGCCGGCCCCAGGGGCTGATCTGGGGCCAGGCCGGAGCCGGACTCAGGCTGCACTAGCAAGGGAGACATCAGACAGGAGGGAGGGGGCCAGGGCCAGTGCTGGGAGTGACGGCAATCCAGCCCTCCGTCGGTGGACCCAGGGCATCCGCGGAGCTAACCACACCCAGGAGGTGCCATTTGGTCTCATCCCCCAGCCCAGGATGACCGTTTTCTCTTTCCAAGAATACGGCATGGTCCCCTCTTCTCTTTTATTCGATGTAGAAGTTAGTCTTCAGGCTCAGACACAAAAGACCACATGGTGTGTGGTTCCATTTCTAGGACGTTCCCAAACAGGCAAAACTAATCCGTGGTGATAGAAGTCAGGACAGAGCTGCCCCTGCGGCATGTGGGGGGGTGGGGGGCGCTGCAAAGGGCACCAGGGAATCTCCCGGGTGCTGGAAACCTTCCGGATCCGGACCGGGGGTGGTGGTTGGGCAGATATATACAACTGCCAAATCGAAATCAGAATGTACGCTTGGAATCTGTGCATTTCACCGTCGGCAAGTTATACCTTCGTTTCCAAAGAAAATGCAAAAAAAAAAAAAAAAAAGTTAGTGCTTGGACTTGTCACACCATTTCCTGGGACTGTGCAATCTGATTTTCTTGCTATTAAAAATTCACGGTCCATGGCTGAGGACAGCAGCTGCCTTCTGTTTGCAGAGCCAACGCCAATCACAGCCCGGCCGGCGTCAGCCTCAGCCACAAGGGCCTCCTTTCTTTTCCCTTTGACCTACTTCCCTGATAAGTGACAAGACAGCCAGACTGCGAACAAACGCGCCCCTTATTCCTCGGCCCTGAGCCTCGGCTAATCCACCCAGGGAGACGGATGGATGTGAGGGGCTTTGAGACCTCGCCCCAGTTGTCAGTCTGCCCGTCGGACCCGACAGTGACGCCTCTGTTCCTCCCCGCCCCCCGCCACCTTGGCCCACCACATCCCCTCGTCCTTTTGTTCCGAGTCCCTGCGAACATCTGTTAAAACTACTTCTTGGCGAGGTGCAGCGGGCGGCCCCGTAAATCATGCAGCCCGAGCCGCCCGCCCGCCCGCCCCGACACGCAGTCACGGCCTCCTCTGGAAAGGCCACGGAGGAGAGCACGGAACGATGCTCAGGGCCAGGCTGGCCACCGCGGGGCAGTGAAGCCGCGTGCCCCGGCCACGGCCCCGGTAAGTCACCTGCCCCAGTTGTCCGGGCCTCGAGCGGGGACGCGCACCGCCCAGAAGCCCCCAGTGATGAGGAATGTGCGGGGACGCCACCGGAGGCAGCAAGCTCCCTCGGACGGTGGTGGCAACTCCCAAATAAGGCCCCGCTACTGCTGTTTTTAGGCCATCCCACATAATTGGAAAAACATGGGGAAAACCAAAGCCAGCTGGGCGCCTCCATCGGCCAGGCTGCTGGGGAGGGGTGCGTGGGATCGCAGCCTGGCCCAGGGATCCTGCCCCCCCCCCCCCCCCCACCGCTGGCTGGCGGGACAAGAGTCACTCAGGCCCCGGGGTCTCACCAAGCCGCTGGCTGAGCTGGAGCCCAAGGGGGCGCTGCTTGCTATGACATCCTTCCTGGTCTCGGAACCTACAGGACCCCCACTGGGGCCAAACTTCAGGAGGACCCAGAGGGCCATGGGACACAAGACACTCCTGACCCAGAGGAAGGGAGTCCTGAGCCTCCTGTCCGGTCTGCGTGGACCCACACAGGCACCGTGGGGAACAGCCTCTCATCTGCCCCCCCCCCCCCCCAGTCATGCTGGCTCTCCCCATTTCACAGGGAGAGAGCCCGCAGCTGGGAAATGGCCAGCCCCACCCCATGCCTCCAGGGGACAGCTTGCAGGCCCTGGGCCGTCACCCCCTCCCCCACGCACTGGGGCCAGCCCCCTCTTTGGGGAAGGCACCGACTCCCAGCGCTGGGCTGGCTTTCATTTGCTCAAAATCAGAGAAACATAGGACTCTTGCACAGCACAAACGTTTCTTCAGATTCAAGTCCACGGCATGATAACCAGCTGCCCAGACTGAAAGTCCCAGGACTCTGAGGCCATGGCTTCAGGTCTCGAGATGTTTCCGGCCGTGCAGACTTTCTCCAACTGCTGCTCATCAGCCTGCCTTGGGCGCCTCCGCCTCCCACACCCGTCCCTTGTCCTGGAGACTCCGATTTGCTAGGGCCGGGGAATCTGGATGCGACACGAGGGTCCAAGTAATTCCGACACATCCAGGCCCCCCCCTCAGACCCCGATCCCACCCGGCCCGGTGCTGGCCTCGATCCCTGCAGAGGGCAGCCACATGCCCCGTGCCCTCGGGACACATAGCTCACTCGCCTGCCCGTCTCTCACCGTCTGTGTGAGGAGGGCTCCCCGCCCACCGCCGTCCCCTCCTAGCACCAGCCGGCCTCATCATCTACTTCTGATTCCAAACGTCCAGGAAAGAGTTGCCCTTGTGGCACCAGACTGCCCGCATGCCTGCCTGCCTGGCTCCAAGTTCAAGTTCAAGCACAGCTCGTATTTGTTGCGTAGTCAGGCCCTCCTCCCAACAACCCCCCTCCCCCAAAGCAGGTACTATTATCATCTCTTTTTTTTTTTTTTTTAATTTTTTTTTTCAACGTTTATTTATTTTTTGGGACAGAGAGAGACAGAGCATGAACGGGGGAGGGGCAGAGAGAGAGAGGGAGACACAGAATCGGAAACAGGCTCCAGGCTCTGAGCCGTCAGCCCAGAGCCCGACGCGGGGCTCGAACTCACGGACCGCGAGATCGTGACCTGGCTGAAGTCGGACGCTCAACCGACTGCGCCACCCAAGCGCCCCTATTATCATCTCTTTTTACAGGTGAGGAAACAAAGCACAGAGAGGCTGAGTCATTTTCCCAAGATCACACAGCCGGGACATGAGTGAAGGTATCCTAAAAGGATAACTGGGCATAGAAAGCCATCCCATAGTTGGAAACTGCTCTGAGACTGGGCCCCCCCCCCAAGACTGAATTTCCTCACCACCCCGAAAGTCCTGGCAGACTCTCAACTACAGACCAAAGGCACAGCCCTCAGCTGTGGCCTCAGTAGTCACCCCCTGGGATGCTGGACCTCGCGGAGTCCGGGGCCAAGAGGAGATCCACAAGTGGCCCCGGGGCCTCCTTTGCCAGCCCCTGAATCGCATCCTCCCACTGGTCACCCCGGCCTCGGAAGCCTCCGTGGGTGCTGCTCTGATCCAGCCAGGAAGGTGCCCTGCACCGGGTTTGCGCCCGCCGGGACCTCTGGGCTCCAGTGTCAGCGGTGACATCCTGCAGGGTTTAGCGTTTCGCCGTCTCCACGTTACCCTCGCGTTTCCAGCGACCATCTCCAGGCCATTTTCACAACCAGTACCCTGCACATCATCAGCAGTCAGAATCCACATTCCACGTGTAGTTCACGCCCCCCCAGGAGGCAACACTACATGCGCCAGGGGGCGTGGGCAGCCTGGAAGGCCTCGCGAGAAAAGGAAAGCGGCCAGGGTACTCAGGTGACAGGATCACAGGCTTCTAATCACACGGTTTCCTTTAACGTGATGTTCTGTGGCAGGAAGCAACACCTGGAGGGCAGGTCTGCACCCCAAAACCCAGCTTGCCAGCGGAGGGGGCGCGTTCTAAATCTGAAGCCCTCGTGATCCTCGCCCACGGCCCCGTCTCGGACTCCCTGTGTCTGTCGCCCAAGCACAAGGAACGCCCCTCAACGACAGAATCCGTTCCTCACGCATGCCCGGATCCCTCTGGATTGAGAAACACGGACAGACACCCTCCACCCTTCCACCCCAAGTTTCCAGAAGGCCATCTTGGTGGCAAACCCTTGAAATGTTCTGAGAAGCTCCTGGAGGTCTTCTCGACTGAAACTAAAATGTTTAGGAAACTCTGTTTCCAGGTTCCCACCGCCAACGGCTTCCCACTTCCGCTTCGAGTGGGTCCAGGGCGGGGGGCTGCAGAAGGCCCCGTGCAGCCCCCAGAACCAGCCAGTCTGTGAGCGAGAAGCACGTGGGGTGGGAACCACGCTTATAAACAGGCGGAACCCGAGGGTCACATCCTCGTGCAAAAGCCAGACTCCCAGCCCATGCTGTCCACGTCGTCTGGGAGCCTCCCTGACCTGTGACGTCCCCTACGGGGCAGCCGGAGTCAAAGGAAAGGTGCAGCCTCAGTGTAAGAGTGGCCCCGGGCTGCCCTGTGCAAGACGCCCCCGGCCACCCACACCGGCTCCTCCGAATGACGACAAAAGCGTTTTTCGTCCGCACGCTTGGCATCCTCCCACTGAGTCATTTGTGAAAGTGTCTTTCACGGCTGGGAGGCAGAAACAGTTCTTACGAGACCAGGGAAGGTGACCCCGAGCAACTGAATCCATCCCGGGGGGGGGGGGGCGGGGAACCTGCAAGCTGGCCACTCTTCCTGAAGGAGGCCAAGAGACGTGGCTCAGCCCCCTGCCACACGACTTCCAACCGGGACAGCCCTTGCTGCTAATCCTCCGGATCCACCCCACAGGAGTTCGGGGGAGTTTCCAGGACCCCCCCCCCCCTGGAGCCGCCTCCCCCAAGAAGCCCTCTTACCCCAGGGCATCTCCCCTCTTCTGCCCCCTGCCTCCCGCAGATGTTTGCAAAAAGAACCGAAATGCCCTCAAAGGGCCTGACCCCAGGCAGTGGTCCCAGAGCTCAGAGGCTCCGGCTACTGGAATGCTGAGAACCAGAAAGTCCCCGTTCCTCTGCCTGGAAAAGAAATCAGCCCTCCCCCTAGGGGTGGGAGGGCCGTGGGACGATGGAGGCAAACCTAGGCTTCCAGAGGCCCTGCCCTTCCCCCTCTGGCCCAGCGTGACGATGGACGTGGCTGCCATATACTGTGCACTCACGACGTACCAGGGGCCCAGCACAGCACCTGTGATACCTATTGATACAACACTGTGTCCTCCCCAGCTTCCCCGGCTAAGGGGTGGTCTGTGACCGCCCCCGCATCTCACAGATGAAGAAGAGCAGCAGAGTGACAAGTCCCCAGGCGCTGTCCACCCCCGATGACCAATACCCTTTGTGCCCCCGGGTAGCTTGGGCAAGTCCTTCGTGGAACTGTCGGCTTCCCCAGCTGTGCACCTGCACCGGGCCAGGACTCTGGCATTGTGACCCCAGACTCCAGTCCTGGAACTCTGACGCGTGGACCTCCTGCCTCACGGGGCCCCTGCGTCAGCTCCCCACCAGGGTGCACACTGTTGCATGATGTACCTTTTGGGGGGTTGTGTCCACCCTCCCCCCTCCCCCCACCGCCTTCCCGCTCCTTCCCCAAAGGTCCACATGCAACCTGGCTCTGCCTGGCTGGGCAGAGATGCAGGCAGAGATGGCAGCCACGCCTGTCCTTCTCCCAGAACAGATGGTCACCTCCCCATTCGGCACAGCGCTTGGACGGGGATCACCGATCAACAGCAACAGCACCAGATTCACATCGCCCTAACCAGTGGGCCAGGCCCCAGGCTGGCTCTCTCACGGCGGCACGGCTTGAAAACAGCAAAGACACAAAAAAACGGAAATGCCCAACAGGGGGGAAGATGGTTCACCGGACAAGTATTTTTCAGGCACGACTCATGTTATAGAAACACATGCCTCTCCTCTAACTGCCGATGCCCCTGCAACAGCGTCAGGGGGAATGCGGAGACACTCGTGGCAGAACGGGAGAGAAAGATACACTGAGACACGAGGCGTCTCCAGGTTTCTCTTCAGCTTCTCTACACACAAAGCAGGACGGGCTACGTAACGCGCAGGGCCGCTGCAGGCTGAACACAGGGAGCCCCTGCCCCAGAATTATCCAGCATTTCAAGTCAGCGACAATGGAGCATTAAACCAAGCACGGGGCTCTTTGGAAGCCGGGGCTCTGTGTGACCGCCCAGATCAAATGCCTGTGAGGTCAGCCCCGACGCCACCTAGCTCTTGCCTCAGGGCTGCCGCACATGCTGTTCCTCGCGCCTCTTCCTTGTTCATTCTCAAGTCTCAGCCTGTCTCCTGGGAAGGACCTTCCCTGACCTTCCATCTGGGCCTCCAGCCCAACCCCCCACCCCCGCCCTCAGTATGTTATTCTGCGTCTCAGTCCTTCCTTTGTGTCCTGTGTTACTCTGATCCAAATCTGAATTCGCATTCTTCATTCACGTGCCTGCTTGGTTCCTGTCGACCCCTCCACAACTCAGAGGGACATTCCCTGTAGGAAGAACAGGGGGCTGGAGCGGGGTGGGGGGGGGAGGTTCACATTTACCGCTCTGTTCTCTGCACGCAGCACACGCAGGCACGCGGCCGTTCCTTGTGGACATGCGGAACTTGGTAGACTCCCTGTTTGCCAGGATGAACTTTTTGTTTTAAACCTGTGCCTAAAGGAGTGGTAACACTCCCTCGGCTCTGGTCGCAGGTCCCCAGGGAAGCCCCCAGTCTCCCTTTCCTTCCCCCCAAGTGCCACTGGCCCAGGGGGCGGCCTGCTTCCTGACGTCTCTCACCGGCCTCTCGCTGGCCACTCCACTGCCACCCGGCTGTGCTGGGCCCTAGACACCCCCAGGGACAGGCTGCACCCTGGACACACCTTATTCCCAGAAAAGCACACTGTGAACGTGACAGCCAGAAATAAGGAGCCTCGGACGGTGCTCCAGAGGAGGGAGGGGTGACACATCATTAGAAGACGGTCATTGTAGGAGACCTTGAAGCAGCAAGTGCGGCAAATGAAGGGCGGGGGGAGCACCGAGAAACACTTGTGTGGGGGGAGGGAAGTCAACTGAACTTCACGCACCCCCAATTTTTTCCACTGAGCAAGCGTCTGCAACCCGAATTTCCGTGGGGAGGGTGGTCATTGGGGCACGAAGATCCCATGGAAATGGGACGTAAGGATGAAAATGCATCAGAAAGTCCCTATCAGTGTGGAAAATGCTTGTGGAAAAAGCAGAAAAGCAGGAGACGAAGCCAGCGGGGAGGCCCGCAGCCCCACGCCGGCAGCGCGTGCTTGGGAGAGCCGGGAAGGCAGGAAAGGAGACGTCTGTTGGGCGCAGATCGCGGGGCGTCTCCTGATTCACAGTGTTCCCCTACACGACTGTCCTTTTTACAACACACACAGCGTTTGCTCGGCAAGTCGTGACAGCGAGCATCTCGGCTACAATCACTGCTTTCTGGCAGCCGACTGCGAGGTCACCGGACAGACCAGACCTGAGTCCCGAGCCCTGCATCCCAGCCGCTGGGCCGCCCAGGTGCCCCCGGCTGCGGAGCTCCGAACACATGAAACCTTCGCCGAGGGAAGGAGACCGCCAGCCCCCCCCCCCCCCCCCCCCCGGCCGGGGCCCCCCCCCCCCCCCCCGCGCCCCCCCCCCCCCCCGTCTCACCTGCCTTGCACGTCCTGCCGTTGTCCTGAAGCTGGACACCAGTGGGGCAGGCGCACGTGTAGAAAGGCTCCCTCGGGGACAGCAGGCACAGGTGAGAGCAGCCGCCATTGTCCTCCGCACACCGCGTGTGGACTGGGGAAGACAGGGCGGGGTGAGAGAAGGTTCCAGAACACAGCCCTCGACCCCACCCACCCACCCACGCCACTCCATGGGGGCATCCTCCCTGCCTTGCTCCTCTTCCCAGCCTTCTACAATACAGAACCCTCATGTTCCTCGGGGCCCCTCGGATGGCACCTCCTCTGGGAAGGCCACCCTCGGCCGGGATCTCAGGACCTGCCCGTGCAGTAGGGACTGGGGGGGCTCCTGGAGCAGAGGCCTGTCTTTGTGATGTGCTTGGAACCCACGGGATCTGCACAAATGTTTGGTGGCCACACCTGGACACTCTCGGCGCTGATAACAACCCTTCTCATTGTCCCAAGCCCATCCGTGACCAAGACGCAACTGAACAAATCCTTCCGGCATTTCACTCTGCCCAGGGCAGGCAGGGGCGTGGTACTGTGACATGTGGAGTGTTAGCCCCCCACCCCCGCAAACGACTGGAGCAGATTCGCAGGGGGGTCCCCCTCTTCTCCCTAACGCTGCCTCACGCACAGGGGGCTGCCCCCGCTGTGGATGCGGTAAGGACCGTGATGTTCTCACCAGGAGACTATCCTAGAGAGCCCCACCTTCCCTGGGGTGCTGACAGCTGCCACCCTTGCACCCCCACAGTTAAGTTCAAAGCTGGAACCTTCCACAGCACCCCGGTCCCCGAGGGAGGACGTGAGCCCAGGGCCGTGACCTTGCTAGCTGCCCGTCCCAGGAGCCCTGAGCCCGTGGGCGTCAAGCTTTCCGCCATCGAGGACCCCCGCCACCACCCTATGGAGACCCCAAGCCGGGAGCCTCAACTCACAGCAGATTGATCACCAGTAACTACTTAACTTCTGTCGGGCCCCGACAACGAAGCAACCTTGCTCGGGAGGCCCTCTGTCACCTCTGAAGAGGACGGGGGGAGGGGGCATGGGGCCCCCCTGAAGCAGCCCCCATACCCGCTCTGCAGAGGGCCCTCCGGGTTGCGCCCCAGCTGGCCCTTGCACCCTGCATACACGTCCCTCCCCTCCACCACACCTCTCCTTCTCCTCCACTGCTCTGATGCAGGTGCCCCCAGACTCGGGGCTCCTGCGGAGGGAAGACGCCAGCCGCCCCCCACCCGGCCCCCGACTTACAGTAAGGCTGCCGCTCCGGGCTAAGCACTTGAATATCCATGGGCGAATAGAGAGCTCGAAGGATCTCCTTCCTCTTCTCTCCCGTCTTCTTGTTACAGGCGTGGATGGAGCGCGTCTGCCAGTCCGTCCAGTACAGAGTGTCCCCGGAGAGCGTCAGGGCAAAGGGGTGCGTCAGGCTGCCCTCCACCACCTTCTGCCTGCGGGTGCAGGAGGCACGGGTGGGAGCTGTGAGCAGACTCCCCGCGGTCCTGCACGCCCCCCGCTTGGAAACCCTCCCACGGCCACCGCGGACCCATTCACGTCACACAGGACGACCGCGGGGCAGTTCCAGCCTCCCGCCACCCTTGACGGTGACGCGGCCCCCCAGCCCTTCCCACTGTTTCTAGAAAAGTGGCTGGTGGCAAAGTGGCCCGCAGGGAAAGAAGAAGCGGCAAGGAGGAAGCCACCGCTGATGACAGCGAGCCGGGGACAACACGCCTGCCTCGCCCTGATGTTTGAACAACTTAGCACAAAACTGCGCCAAACGTGCCTGTAACGCCAATAATTTATATTATCACAGTAAATAGAACTTGATACCAAAACAACGGGGCGCCTGGGTGCCTCAGGTGGTTAAGTGTCCAACTTCGGCTCAGGTTATGGTCTCGCGGTTCATGAGTTCGAGCCCCGTGTCGGCCTCGCTGCTGTCAGCGCTGAGCCTGCTTTGGATCCTCTGTCCCCCCCTCTCTCTGCCCCTCCCCTCATTCCCTCCTCCCCACCGCCTCAAAGATAAACATTAAAAAAATTTTTTAAAAGGAAAAAACAAAACAAAACATCTTTCTTCTATGTATTTATAAAGCCCAGCAAACGAGAACACGTTTTTAACGATATTATGGATTTCTAACTTTACACCTGGTGGCGTGTGTATTTATCTGGTTTCATGACTTTCCCTCGACTATAGGCTCCCTGGTGGCGTGGAGGGCTGCAGGGGGCAGGTCACCACCACATCCGAGCCCCTGGCACCGCACCTCAGAGAAACACTGACAAGGTTTTACTAAGCAACTGAAAGCCACATGCCCATGACTGTCCCTAATCTGACCCAACGATGCCTCCGTTTTGTTTTCTTGATGTCACTCCTTTAATGTTTATTTATTTGAGAGAGAGAGAGAGAGAGAGAAGCACACACAGGGGAGGGGCAGAGAAAGAGGGAGACAGAGAATCCCAAGCAGGCTCCATGCTGTCAGCACTGAGCCCGACGCAGGGCTCGAACCCACGAACTGCAAGATCGTGACCTGAGCCAAAATCGAGAGTCGAATGCTCAACCGACTGAGCCACCCAGGTGCCCCTACCCCCCTTGATGTCACTTTTTTTTAAAATTTTTTTTTATAACATTTATTCATTTTTGAGACAGAGAGAGACAGAGCATGAACAGGGGAGGGTCAGAGAGAGGGAGACACAGAATCTGAAACAGGCTCCAGGCTCTGAGCTGTCAGCACAGAGCCCGACGCGGGGCTCAAACTCACAGCCCTCACGGACCGCGAGATCATGACCTGAGCTGAAGTCGGCCGCCCAACCGACTGAGCCACCCAGGCGCCCCCGATGTCACTTTTTAAATAGACTTATTGAGGCGACATTCACGTAACACAAAAGTAACCAGTCTGCTGAGTGAACAGTTCAGTGCTATGCAGCACACAGTCACGATGTTATTTACGCAACCACAGCCCCCAGCTACTTCCCTAGATTCCCGCTGCTCCTCTGGAGAACCCCGGGCCCCCTCAGCGGTTCCCCCTCACGTCCCCTCCACGGGGGCCCCCGGCGGCCACCAGTCTGCTTTCTGTCTCCGAGGATTTGCGCAGCCTGGACATTTCACATAAATGAAATCATGCCACGCGTGGCCTTGTGTGACTCGCTTTGTTTCCTTTAGCATCAGGTTTGCACGGTCCCTCCGTGTTGCACACATGCTAGTGCGTCACTGCTCCTCATGTCTGGACGGCATTCCGCGTGTGGATGGGTCACACTCTGTCTATCCACCTGCGGCCGCACATCTGGGCTGTTCGCACCTTTGGGCTATGGTTCGCACCACTGCTACGGACATTCGCGTGCACGTCTTTGTTCCTGCACCGATTTTCAACGCTCTCGGGGAGATGCCCAGGAGTGGAATCGCGAGGAATCGCGAGATCGTACGGTCACTCGACGTTCGCATTCTGAGGCACCACCAAACTGCCCTTCGTGATGTTGTCATTTTTTAAAGTAACGTTTATTTGTTTTGAGAGAGCGAGTGAGCGCAAGGGTGAGGGAGGGGGAGAGAGCGAGAATCCCAAGCAGGCTCCGTGTGGTGCCCCACGTGGGCCTCGATCTCATCACCGTGAGATCGTGACCTGAGCCGAGTCAGGAGTCAGATGCTTAACCGACTGAGCCACCCGGGCGCCCCGTGTCATTTTTTGATCAGAAAAGCCAGAGGTGTCGTTTCTCAGGCCGTCCCTCCTCCCTGCCTCAGCTGAAGGCACCACAGGAAGCTGGTGCCAGGCCTCAGCTCACCTCACCCACCCTGGCCCCTCCTCTCAGGACGCCCCTCTCCAGGTGGAGCTCCAGCCGTGAGCACCCTACCTCCTGCTGGATCCACGAACTCCCTGAGCACACCAGCCGCTATTGAGCGCTTACGGTGTCCAGGCGCCATGCAATGAGTTGACGTGCACCGTGGTATCGGGCCCCATGGACACCTCTAGAAAGTACAATCACTACCCCCATTCACATGCGAGGCCCTGAGACTCTGAGCAGTGAGGCGACCCAGGCACGGTCGCAGCTGAGAGGGGACCACGCAGGTCCGTCTGGCTCCAGCACTTACCCTCTTTACCAGCAGATTATGCTCCTACTGGGACAGCCCTAGACACATTCATAGAGTG
>NW_024412786.1:4659519-4678293 GCF_014898765.1 Herpailurus yagouaroundi | reverse complement strand
CATGGTTTAAATGCCACCACTATCCTTGCTGTCTCCTGTCATAATCCTTCAACCAGGCACCCCAGCCAGCAGCGTTTCCAGCCTCTAACTCTCCCTTCACAACGACCATGATCACTCAGCTCCCCAAGGACCACAGCTCCCCAGGCTGCCACACTCTCCAAGTCTCAAGCCAGGCCCCAGGCCAGTCTGTGATCCCAGAAACAATGGGAAAGAGCGTTCTAAACCAGCTGGGCACAGTCAGCAGAGGTCAGGGGAGAAATGAGGCCTCCTGCCAACAGCCATCAGAGTGAGCCTCTGACCTCAGTCGCACCTTCGGATGATTGTAGCCCCAGCCAGGAGCTTGATTATAACCTCAGGACACACTCTGAGCCAGAACCACCCAGCTAAGCCACTCCTAATTCCTGATCCCCCTCCCCACCCCCAAAAAATCCCATTTGCTGATTCAGGTGGCCCAGTTCGGGGGTATTTTGTTACACAGGAATAGATAACTAATACACACGCCTGAATAAAATGAGGCAAACCTGCCGATATCCTCAAATCTGCGGGAGCTGTTACCTGCCTGTGTGTGCACAGTCTTCCCTAAGCCACGTGACTGCAGCCCACAGCACTGGCACCCACGTACTCCCCTCCTGGTTCGGGAGTCCCACCATGCAGGAACAGGGCTCTCCTCCCAGGAGGATCCCCAAGACTCGGCACAGAGCTGGCAAGGCAGTCTGGGCGGTAAATAAAGTGCCCTTCACCGTTCCTACATCTGAAGCGTAATGAGGTAGGGGGCCGAAAGCTCTCAAAGCAATTACCTGACATGTAAAACATCCTTGATATTTCACTCACTTAACCCATTTTACAGAGAAACGGTTATGCGTAAGGCCCTCTGGTGAGGCCAGGGAAGGCGGTGGACACGAAAACCCCAGGATGCATACTTGGGGCGGGGAGGAAGGGGGCACGGCGAACTCTTTACAACCCTGTCGGACCCTGAGGCGGTCAGGGCCACGATCCCTTCTCTGTGATTCTGAAATCCAAAAAACTCTGACCACGGCAAGAGTTTTGCTACCCATTTTGTGGCAAGACCCGCGTGTGGCTGTGGGCTTGGTTATAGCCTTTCAACCCTACTGAGAAGGAGCATCCTGTGTCGTGTTGTGAACATAGTCACATGGGAGATGGCAGGTGCCCCCCAACCCCGGACCCCCCACGGGTGTGCTGTGTGCTCTGTTACTGCGTGAGGTTCTCAACAGTCCCGAACGCCTCAGGCCCCAGGGTTTCAGAGACGAGACCACGGGTCTGAGTTAAGAAGGGTCACCGGCCAGCGCCCGGCCCGGACCGGCCGAGGCCCTGGCGGTGGCTGGGGGGCCGCGGGGAAGGTGGGGACCCACCACCGGGCGGGCACTCACCGGAAGGAGCCGTCCAGGTTGGCGCGGTGGATGAAGCTGAGCTTGGCGTCGGCCCAGTAGAGCTTCTGCTCCTCGAGGTCGATGGTCAGCCCGTTGGGCCAGTAAATGTCCGAGTCCACGATGATCTTCCGCGTGCTCCCATCCATGCCTGCCCGCTCGATTCGAGGTGTCTCTCCCCAGTCTGTCCAGTACATGTACCTGAGGAGGAGGCAAGCACGAGCAGAGAAGGCTAGCACAGACCTGCCTTTTCGGTCTCTGTTTCCTGTCAACGCGACCGCAGACGCATAAACAGAGGCCGAATTTGTCCTAAAATCTCACCCATTCGACATAACCAGTGCTTAGGGCCTGGGATATTATTGCTTCCAACTTGTTTTCTAGAAAGTTAGTGATAGCTTAATCTTTAAACAGAGTTGGGTAATCAAAATATACTGGGTTCCCAACTCGTTCTTAGACAGCAATATATTCTGGGTATCCTCTCCTTTAACTAACAAAATTCTTCCTTCTTGTCTTTTTTTTTTTTCATTTTTATTTCTGAGAGAGAGAGAGACAGAGCATGAGCAGGGGAGGAGCAGAGAGAGGAGAGGGAGGGAGAGGGAGAGGGAGAGGGAGAGGGAGAGGGAGAGAGAGAGAGAGAGAGAGAGACAGAGACAGAATTTGAAGCAGGCTCCAGGCTCTAAGCTGTCAGTGCAGAGCCCGATGCGGGGCTCGAACTCATGAATTGTGAGATCATGACCTGAGCTGAAGTCGGACGCTTAACTGAGTGAGCCACCCAGGCGCCCCCTCCCCCCCTTACTCTCTTGATGATAGAGTACTATAAATTATTTACAAGACTTCACATCAGATGTTTGAGTTGTTCCTGATTTTTTGCCACTACAAAAATGCTGTAAATGAACTTTTTTTTAATGTTTTATTTATTTTTGAGAGAGCACAAGCAGGGGAGGGGCAGAGAGAGAAGGGGACAGAGGATCTAAAGCCAGCTCTGTGCCGACAGCAACAAGCCCGATGCGGGGCTTGAACTCACGAACCGCAAGATCATGACCTGAACGGAAGTCAGACACCCAACCGACTGAGCCACCCAAGGGCCCCTGTAATTGAACTTCTAAAGCCAATTAAAACACGTAAGATGGAATATTATTTAACAGTTTTAAAAAGTTAGCCATGAAGCCATGAAAAGTCATGGAGGAAACGTCAAAGTGTATTAATAAGCGAAAACAGCCAACCTGAAAAGCCTACACACTGTGGGATTCCCACCATAAGATGATCTCAAATCTTGGGGCGCCTGGGGGGGGGGGGGCTCAGCCAGTTGAGCATCCGACTTCGGCTCAGGTCATGATCTTACGGTTCATGAGTTCGAGCCCTGCATCAGGCTCCATACTGGCAGCTCGGAGCCCGGAACCTGCTTCGGATTCTGTGTCTCCCTCTCTCTGCCCCTCCCCCACTTATGCGCGTGCGGGTGCGCGCGCTCTCTCTCTCTCTCTTTCTCTCCCTCTGCTCAAAATTAAATAACCATTAAAAAATGAAAAAAAAAATCTTTGTCAAAACCAGACTGTATACGAGCACATAGACAATCTCTGTACCTTCCCCCTAATTTTTCTGTGAACCTAAAATCGCTTAAAAAAAACCCCAAAGTCTATTAAAAAAAAAAACCCACAAGGGGGTGTGCACGGACATTACCACAGCAGGTGGGCGGGGGGGGGGGGGGGGGGGTGCAGGGGTGTGACCTGGGCTGCTTCTGCCCGCCCCCCGGTTTACAGTAAGGGGCAGGCGCCTCACATCCACGAGAAACGACCCTAATTAAAGCTTCTTATGCAGGGACACTGGGGTGACACGTTCACACCCCCCCCCCAGCACCCAGAGAATGCGTCCGGTTGTCCAGGCGGGGCGACCACCCAGCGTGCACAGCTCTTAGCGACAGCGGACGGGAACCACACCAGCTCGGAGGACACGTGACCTCCGCGTTCCGGTCAGACGCGGATGAGCCACGGGACCCGGGGATGGGACACCTGTTTTATGTGGCCTGCCCGGCCAGGAGGGCAGGGTCCACTTTCGCTCTGAGAAGCCCCGCTCCCGGCGGTGGCCCACGACGCTCTCCGGGTGGTGCGGCCTCCCCGCTGCCCTCCCGCTGGGGTGGGTGCGGGCAGGTGCATCCTGGCCTCTCAGCAAATCCCATAACCCTCGGTCTCTGCGACTGCTTTAAAGGCCAGCAGCTTGCCCACGCGGGGCCGATGGGGGTGAGCCTGAAGGCCGGACCCGGGGAGGCAGGGAGCTCCTGGGTCCCCCCCCCCGTGCCGTCTGTGAGAGGGCCTGCGGGGAGCGCAGATCCAGGTGGGGAGAGGCCGCGCCCCGTCCCAGGCCCACAGACTCTCTCTTGCCTTCCAGCTGCTTCTCCTTGACCAGGCAAGTCCCCCACTGCCCTTGGCTCCGCTCCTTCACAGGCCGGATCTGGTCCCCTTTCCGCGAACCCTGAGCGTGCCCGCTGCTGCCTGTGTGCCAGGGGCAGCTCTGCGGCCGCAGCAGGTGCGGGTGCCTGGGGGGCCACCCCCATTTGTGAGGCCGAGCGGTCTTGCCAGAGGGGTGTCGTATCCGAGCTGGTGCCACGCCCACCTGCTGGAGGAGCTGGGCCGGGGTCACCGACGATGAGCTTGCAGGGGCCAACCACACCCGGCCGCTGTCACCGAGCTCTGCTGCCCTCCAGCCCCGGTGGGGACGGAGAGGAAAAGAGAGCACCCTTCACACGGAACACCTCTCCCCAAAGCCTCCCTCGCGCTCTCTCCTCTGCACCTGGAGACGCGGCTGACGCAGGGCAAGCAGGAATGACCACTCCCACTGGACAGATGGGAAAACCGAGGCTCCAAAAGGAGCCCCACGTCACATGCCAGTGGCTTGGGAGCGCCGCATAGCTCTCTGAGTGAGGCCAGGGCCTGGCCATCATATGACTCACCCCTGTGCCAGCAGGCCCGGGCGGTGGTGAACTTTGTCTGGCAGCCCAAGGCCTGCAGGTGCTGTCGGCCAGCTCGGCAAAGGCTCCCGCCAGCCTGGTGTAGACGCCTTCCCTCCCGGTGTCTTCCCGCCCCCAGCAGCCTGGAGAGGGCCCAGCCTTTGCGCCACCCGCCGAGAAGGTATCGGGAGAATAAATCTCAGGGCAATCCACTCATGCCCTTCCCGAATGCTCCACGGCAGCCAGCGAGAGAGGCTCCTCAGGACCTCCTCGAGGAGCATAATTCAAATTCCTTCCCCCCGGGTCTCATCACAGAGGCCCGCTGCTTTCCTTAAATGGGGAATTTGCGAGCCCCTCCGTCAGCAGAGACCAGTTGGCGTGGATGTGCTTTGGCAGGATCCCTGAACACGGCCACAGGCCCGGCCAAATTCCACGGGGGAAAATCAACTTCCGAAGGAAAGCAGAGCGCCTGGTCTCTGCGCAGAGGCTGGCCGCGGTCGTGGGGCGGTCGTGGGTCGCGGGTCCTGCATTACTTTAGGGCAGGACCATTTTGCATGTTAAAGAAGGGGTTGGGTTTTAGCCCGGCTTTAACTTGAGACCTGGGAGCCGCTGCAGCCCCTCGCGGGCCGAGCAGGCCAGGGCTGGTGCGGCCCCCACGCCAGGTGCTCCGAGCCAGAAGGTCCTCCCCAGAGCCTGACCTTGGCCCTGGGGACGCCGGGGTCCTCCGTCTGCCCCGCCTGGATGCTCGCACTTTGCCACCGGTGCCGCCGAAGCATTGCTAGGCTCAGCGTCAGGACCACGGGCACTCCTGGCAGCGGAGCTCTTGGTCACGTGCACAGAGACGGGCTGAGAACCCTCCTTCCTGATGAGGAGGTCCGGGTGGGCACCCCCTCGTCCGAGGAAGCAGCCCAGTGGGAGACCATGTCACCGGAGGGCACGAGGAACCGACAGAGGCTCTGACGGAGCGGGGGCCGGGACGCAGCACAAGACCTGTTGTCCCAGCTCTCAGGACGGCAGTCCCGTCCCCAGGACTCAGCCCCAACTTGTGACTTATGTCACTGTGGGCATCAAGCTGCCGGCCCGGAGTCCTCTCGTCCTGGGCAGCAGGGCGCCTCGGGAGACAGAACGGGCATCTCAGACCTTAGCCACAGGGGAAAGAAGCGTGGGGGAGAAGGCCAGGGCCCCAGAAGTCCTTCCCAGGGCGTCAAACCCAAGGTCAACGTCGCCCCAGGAGCAGGGTGTGGGAGAGAGTTCAGAGGCAACCTCAGACGGGATTTTAATCCTTTAACGGGAAAAAGCCAGAGCCAGAGACTGACCGGCTCCCGGGGATGGTACAGGCAAGGCCAGCCTGACGGGAGCATGGAGCAGACTGCTCCCCACCGAGCACCGAGCACCCCCCAACCAGGCACAAGCACCTCCCAACTGAGCACCTCCCCACCAAGCATCTCCCGATCAAGCACCAAGCACCTCCCAAGAGAGCACCTCCCCACCAAGCACCCAGCACCTCCAGTCAAGCGCCTCCCAACCAGGCACCAAGTACCTCCTAACTGAGCACAAGCACCTCTCAACCAAGGTGGTGACAGGTCACGAGGAAGAAGAGAGACTTCTGTGCCCCGACACGGAGGCTACGTTTGGGGTGGGGGTGGGGGGAGGGGCATTTTTAGCGTAACAACAACACGTACCAAAGCCGCTAACTGTTCGTGGTGTTTTCTGCATGACATGTGACACGGTCGCAACCCTGCACAGCTGGGGACACTGAGACAAAGAGCGGCAGCACAGAACCCTTGCCTCTCGTCTTTCTCTCTAAGCTACGTGCAAAGGAACAGCAAACCCCACATGGTTCTGCCTTCCAAACAGATCCCAACTCTGGTGGCTTCTCACCCACAGCCCGCCAGCTTTCTGATCCAAGGCGCCACCCGCTACGACCAGGTGACAGTGACAGCCGCCAATGAGCCCCCTGCCCCCACCCTGAAGTCCACTCTGGCTCCAGCCGCCGGAGAGACCCCTTAACGCACGGGCCAGACCCAGCGACTCCTCCACTCGAAATAGGGCCTGCCCCTCACCCACTTGATGTCCTCCCCTCTCCCCGCCCCCCACCCCACTACAGCCCCTCCAACAGGCCGGGCCTCCTCCTACCCCAGGGCCTTTGCACTGGCCACTCCACCCACAATATCCGTCCCCTGCGTGGCCACATGGCTCTCTCTCTCTCATCTGCTCTCTCTCATCTCTCAACAGACACTCCTAGGCTCCTGACCTACAGGAAGCCACTTGCCTCACCCTCTTTGTCTTTGGGCCCTGCATTACTCTCTTCTGGGGCTCATATTCTTCTCAGACATCCTATCTATCTACGGCCTTCTCCCCTCAGCGCAAAAGGGCCTCAGGGCGGCAGCCCTCAGCCTCTCCCATCACTGACAATGTCCCCTCCCGGCCAGGGAGACTCAGCCATGCCAGCTGCCACCTCCTAAAAGGTGGTCGGCAACTCCGGGAGTCGCGGAGCCACACCGCAGGAGAGGAGAGGTTTGAATGGGGAGCATCCTGGGAGGTCAGCGTGGCCCCGGACAGCTCAGCCTGCTTGCGGTGGGGGTGGCAGAAGGGGCCTCAGGGACGCCACTGTCAGGCTCGGCCCCCCAGGACGCTGAGGCTGGGGTGCTCCTCCGGTGGGGGGGGAGGCCCCAGGCTGGTCTGGCCTGACTCCAGTGAGTCTGATTATCACGACCTTCGGGGCCGTGAATCCCAGCCCATCTCGCCCCTGGCGCACGCGCACACGGTTGACACGGGAACCAGTGGGTTCTAAGTCAACACGCTGAGCACCCCGGACATGCGGTTTACTTGGCCACCACAGCACCCCCTCGCCCAGCCTGTTCCCCGCGCCACCCACACACCAGCCACAGCTTGGCCAGGGTCACCCGCAGGGCAGAGAGGGCACGGGTGGGGACAAGAGCAAGTTGGCGGCATTAGGTGACCAGAACCCAGGGGGTCGTACTGTCTTCCTGCTCCAGATGTCAGGGAGCCGTCCGTCTCCGACAGCGAACCGACGGTGGTTCAGCCGCTGCCTCCAGGCAGGCACCCGCCGCCCGGGTAAGGGCGTGGGGGAGGAGGGGGCTCGGGGGTAGGGCTGATGGAGCGAGCAGCGCCCGCTCAGGAAAGTCTAGCATGAGCCTGGCCGGGCCGGCCGGCGACACTCAGCCGCCTCCCCACGCCCTCTCCGGCACAGCCTCCAAATCCCAGGACGTTCCCAGCTTCGCTGCCAGTCACACAACCCCACCTGGATCTCACCGCTGGGCCCTGAGCCTTCGCGGGGCACAGTGAGCCCGGCCAGCCCAGGAGAGCAGACGGCTTCCGAGAGGCCAGGGAAGCAACCCCCCGGCCAGCTCCCCTTCCGGACGAGGGCCTTCACCTCTGACACCATCTTCGCCGACGCTGCCGGAAAGGCGTAAACGGCAGATTCCACCTGCTGGGTCGCCTGCACCTTCTCGGGTGCCACCGCGCACCCGACCGAGAGGCCCAGTGACTCAGATCCACGGCCGAGCGCTCCCAGAGCCTCAGACGTGGCAGGTTTAAAACGGAAGCCCAACCCCGGAACATCGAGGGGAAACAATTCTCGACAAGCTCTGAGAGGCGAACTCCTTTTAAGAGGGCCGGGTTTCCTCTGCGAGAGCTGCTCGGGCTCAAGGGAACTCAAGAGGGAAACCGCGAGCCCCTGAGCCCCGCCAAGGAGGAAGGCAGTTGGGTTTACCCGTGAGCGGGGTCCAAGGCGATGGCCCGCGGCTGGTCGAGGTCCTGCCAGAAGAGAACCTTCCGGGACGTCCCGTTGAGGTTGGCTACCTCGATGCGATTGGTCTCGGAGTCCGTCCAGTACAGCTTCTTGCCGACCCAGTCGCAGGCCAGGCCGTCAGGCGACACCAGGCCAGAGATGACCACGTTCTGCACGGCGGCCCCCGTCTGGTTCAGGTAGATCTGCTTGATGGCCTCCTCGCTCACGTCCGTCCAGTACACGGCTCCCTTGGAGAACTGGAAATCCACGGCGGCCGCGTCCTCCAGGCCGCTGACCACGACGGTGGACTCCAGCTTGACCCCGCCGGCATCCACCAGCCGTACGTCCCGGCGGTTGGCAAACAGCAGGAGCGGTGAGGCTGTGGGGGGTGGAGGCAAACCGTGAGGACCGCTGCCCAAGCCAGGAGCCGCACGGCCCGGGACGGGGGCGGGGGGGGGGGGGGTGCTGTGGGCACCGACCGCGTGCCCGGCCGCGCCCCAGGCCCCCTGCTCCTTCCCTCTGCTCCCCGAAGCACTGGCAGGAAGGTGCCCAGGCAGGCCCAGGCCGGGCCATCGCGAAGCTCCCCCAGTAACGGCACCGCTGTTACTGAAATCACAGAGGGCGGCCAGCCAGCTCCCCCAGGCCACGGTGACTCTCTCTGCCACGCCCGTCGCCTCCCACGGGGATGCCGCGGCCGCACTGGGCCTCGAGGGGCCGCAGAGAAGTCACCGTGACGGCAAGGGAGGGGGATGTGAGGGCACCAGTCCTGGCCGGGAGAGCCTGAGGATTCCCGTGTGATTCCAGGACCCGCTGTCCGCGCTCAGGCCCCTTCCTAGGACGGTGGCCTCGGTGTCCCAGCCCGGAATGCCACCCCTCAGCTCAAACCCCTCCGCCAGCTCCCTGTGCCGCTGGGACTGCGGTCAGGCTGCCAGAGCGAGCGCCCCGCTCAAACCCAGGCCACGGCCTCCGCAGGCCGCGCGGGGACACCGGAGGGCTCAAGGTCAGGACCCCCCGTGGGGCTCCCCACTGCCCCTGCCCCGTCAGTCTACAGCTCTGAGGCAGGAAGGAAGGCTGCAAAGATCAGACGGGGGGTGATGAGCCACATCGAGCTGGGCATCCTGACCTCTCGCAAGGAAGAGACGGCCACAAAGGACATCTGTCCCCAAATCTCTGCCCCAGGCAGGTGTAAACAGAGAGTACAGAGCATTGGTCCTCACGGGCTGACAGCTCTTTGCGATTCGCACGCAGAGCTGTGCGGGCTCCTCTGGACCCCGGGGACCCCGTGCGTGGGCCTGGGCTGGGGGTGACACTGCGCCCATCTTACGGAAGGGGAAGATGAGGCTTCGAGAAACACCTGCGCGGCCAGGTTGAGCAGCCCCCGCACTCTGGAACCCGTATCGTATTACTTCTCGGTGAATAGTTACTTCACCAGGAAGTTTCTAGGAATTAAAAAATGGAACCTTCCCCGTTCTCCCAGCTTCTTACAGGAATCTTTCCCAACGTGCCGAGGGTCCCAGCGGACCCTGCACTCCAGGAGGGTCCGCTAGCCCGGGTAAGAGCAGTGCCCAGCAGCTGCTGTGTAAAACATTTCCCCCGCCCCACCCAGCCTCCAGCACCCACCTTCAAGAAGGTGAGTTACCTCTGCCCCGTAAGAGGCGTGGAGGAAAGGGAGGGGCTGTCCAGAAGGGTGTAGGGCCCCACCCCCAGCTAGAGGCTCTGGAGAGTGGAGGAGGGATGCCCACGGCCACAGGTCTGGCCAGCAGCTGGGTGCCATGCAATGGTCAGGTGCCAGCCAGTGGGAGAAGGCGGAGGATGGTGGCTGGGGCTAGGGAGGGTCCAGAACCTCCAGAGGAGGAAGAACCCATGACCACCAGAGGCCGGGGGGCCTTCCCTGGGAACAGGGCCACATGTGGGATCTGGAGGACACAGGGGCAGCAGCGGGCAAAGCCACAGCAAACAAAGACACCCCACGGCACGCCCAGGGTGATGGGCGTGCCCGCAGCATATTCCCATTCGTCACCATCGTGACGCTCCCGGCCACCCAGAGCAAGGATTATTACCAGCAAACCCATTCCGCCCGCGAGGTTTAAGGTGCCCAGGCTCCTGAAGTCCCCGGCGGCGGGTCCCCTGGCTCGTCCCCACTCGTCCAGCAAAGGCGTGACCTGCCCAAGCACGCGCAGTCAAGATTCCACACTATGGTTCTTAACCTTCTGAGGGTCACGATGTTCCCGGATAAGCTGGTCCTCTCCCCACAGACACACAGAGGCACACACACAGTGCTGTCACCAAGCCCCGTGACGTCCCCCGCCAGGGAGGACCTTGCTGAGGCATGCAGGGAGAAGCAGCTGACTTCTCTTACTATACATCAGGATCTGTCTCAGGAGGGAGTGAGCTCCCTGTCGCCACAGGTAATCAAGGGGAAGTCGGAGAGGACAGGTGCGGGGCTGCAGGGTGTGGGGGGCGGGGTGGGGAGGGGGCAAGTCGCTAGCCCAAGTGTTAGCCAGGAACCCAGAACACCCTACCCCCCAACAGAGGTCTCTGAGTGGGATGGGGTGCTGAGCCGGGAGGGGAGAGGGAGGAAGGGAGCTCTTGGAAGCTGCCCCAGGCACAAAAAATCCTAGCTGTCTGTTCTTTCTCCCCAAACTGGAAAGACCACATTTTCACCACGGTTTACACTCTGGGCAGTTCAGGTGTATCCTTCAAAGGCCACAGATGGGGGGGGGGGGGGGTTTCAATTTTTTGTGCTTCCCCCAAAGTGAGACTCTTGGGGAGGGGAGCCACCCTGGGAAGCCAGGGGTGGGTGGGCGGCAGGCAAACGTGGGTGCAGCCCGGGCAGGCGCGGCCCCAGCGGGCAGGCCCTTTCCAGGAGGAGCCACTCCTGCTTCTAGACTGTTTAGAAAGCATGGCACACGCAACCCCTAAGTCCCCAGAGGCACCCACCTCACTCTCCAGTCCCCTGGGAACCCACAGACAGGGGGACTTCTGCAGCTAAGAGAAGGCAGCACCCGCTCTCCCGGTGGCCTGCTCAGGGCCTGGGGGACCCCGGCCAACTGGACCCCCCACCAGGAGACAGGGCCTCCCGGGGGGGGGGGGGCCCCCTCCGCTCCCCCAGGTGGAGAGACGCTAGGGGGCAGGACAGACAGAAGCCAGCCTGCCATGGTGATGCTGGTGGGGGCAGGGCCAGGTGGAGCACAAAAGTGGGGAAGCTCTCAGGACAGCAGTGAAGAGGGAGAGTGCACTGCACCGAGCCTAGGACAGAGCTGGCCCAGAGAGCTATGGCAGAGCGCCGTGGAGCTCCATCTGGGACACGCAGAAACCCACGCCTCATGTCCCATGTTACAGTGGGGGAAACAGACAAGAAACACTAAATACAACAGAAAAGGCAAAGTTAGTGCCTTGAAACAGCAATGCTATGGTTTGGAAAAACAGAGCAGGGTAAAGGGTTTGGGGGGAGGGCTGTCATTTCACATGAAACGGTCAAGGCAGTCCCCCTGAGAAAGTAACAACTGGGCAAAGACCCGAGGGGGTGAGGGAGGGCCAGAAGGGGGGCACCACCAGCCGAGGGAGGAGCCAGTGCAAAGGTCCTGGGGTGAAGCATGCGGGAGGAGCATACGCTGGTTCTATGCGCTTGCTCCTTCCCGCCAGGCAGCCTAACTATGTGTCCAAGACCCTCTGATCCTACAGCCCCCTGCGAGTCAGGGGTCTCAGCTGCCTGCCCCCCAGGTGAGTCGACTGTAGCTCTGGGAAAGGCAATCAACCTGCCCCAGGTCACTCAACTCAGGGACGATCCGCTGACTTGTGGCCTGAGGTTCTGGGCAGTGAGAAGAAGGAATCACAGGAAGAAAGTGCAACATAAGAGGGAAGAGGAGGGGAGGGCGGACAGGCTGAGAGTGGAAGCCACGGGCCCGGCCACCTCCCAGCTCCAGAACCCACAGGCATCGCCGCGAAAAACAGACTGTCACCTGGTGGCCGCGGGTGCCGGGACAACCCTCCCAGAAAACACTGTGGTAAGAGGTATTAAGGACATAAAAACATCTAAGCCCTCTCCCCGGGGATCACCCTTACAGGAATTCATCCCGAGGAACACCCAGAGGAAGGGAAAAGGTCTTGGTCACAGTATTTGCTTTGCTGCAGCCTTACTTGTAATAAAAAATAAACAAAATGCCTCCCGAGTCAGAGGTAACCAGACTGTTCTGTCAGCGCAGCCACATCCACGCACATCACGGGAAAGTGGTTGCGGTAGCCTCAGAGAATGTGTCAGACGCCGTGTTAAGTGTTAAGGTCACACGCCACCTCCCTGTAAGCCCCGTTCGTATGAGATCCGCCGATGCGGGAACGCACTGGTGCGGGGGGGGGGGGGGGACAGCAGACTGGACGAGGGAAAGCTGACCCTGTTGGGTCTCCGGGAAAAATCACTTTTTATGTTTCCACCCCAAATTCCATTTGGGTTGCTACAAAGTTATCCGTGCAAAAGCGTTTTTCAGGACCACGGACCCGTCGGCCCTCCCGCCGCTCAGACGTGACCCCCTCGGACTGCGACGTCTGGTCCGCGATGGGGGTCATCACTGTACCTGTGAGGCCGTGAGGCTTGGCCAGGGCGATGCATACAAAGGCTCGGGCCAGGAGCAGCACGACAGCAGCCAGACGGGCCAGCACCGAGCCAGGTCTGTTCCAGAAGAACATTCACGGACTCGGACGCGGGGCGGGGGGGGGGGGGGGGCCTGGCCTGTCACCGGGAGACTTGGGGCAAAACTTTAGAGGCAGGAAATGAGATGTGCTCTTTATTGAAAGGTACTAGGGCGCCCCAAGCAGACTGAATCCCCCATGACTGTCTTCCTTGGTCCTGGTTTCCCAGTTGGCTTAACCAGGCACAGAGTACCCTCTCCGTGACCCTGGGTTTCCACGGCCCCTTCTTGGCATGACCCTGAGGACCCCTCACAGAGTCCTGCGTTCTCTCCGCGCCTCTGTGGTGCCAGGGGCCTGGAAGCAGGTGGTCTGATGTTCCCGGCACGCTCGGCCGCTGTGGGACGAAGGCCGGCTCCTTCTCCCTCCGGCCTCGGGTGCCAGGGCCCGTGATCAATTTGCAGTCCCCACCGCAGCGGGAGCCTGAAACCCCAGCACCAACCATCCCCCCGTTACCCCGTGTAAGCACATCCACTATTTACACACAGAATTCATAGCAGATGTCCGGGCTTCCGTGGCAACACCCTGTATTTTATGCTGTTCACATGGTGACGCTAAACACAAGCAACTCAAGGTAACCCAATCCGCCGCTCGTCCACCGAGCGAGCAACGCTTTCAGTACACGCCCTATTGATACTCACCAAGCGTTACACTGCTCATCGCCGAGCAGGCAAGGCCTGGCCACAAAGCTGTGGATCCGTCAGCCGGGAGCGACCCTTTGTCCCACGCCAGCCCCACGGGGAAGGAAGACTACGCGGGCCCGCATTCGAGGAGCCCAGAAACCGACGGGGCAGGACACACGCTGCGCACGCACAGTTAACCTACGCGGGAAGAAACGGCAGGTGAGGGCCACGGTCAGGGGGCGCCTGGAGCCTGAAGGAGACCGAGCCGTCAGCTGGACCTGGCAGGCTTCCTGGAGGAAGGGAGACCGGAGCCTTGAAGGATGATTAGGGAATGCTGAGCACGTCTAGGCTCGACACCGAGATGCCTCTGTGACTAAGTTAATTTTACTCCCGACGGCTTACAAGCCACTTACCCAACACCTAATGGCCCCGGGTGCCTGCTGGCAGTTCGTCCAAAAGGGTTTCGATGCTACCCTCTCGCACACCCGTCCCCAGGGGCAGGCGCGCCACCACCTCTCCCACCTGTGCCACTCGTCCGGTGCTCCCGGGTCCACCTCCACCTTCCCTCTGCTGGTCTCCTGTCCGCCTGTCCAGCCCTGCAGCGGCACCGAGCAGACCCCTCCTGACTCTCCCCTCCCCATCCCCTCACACATTTTACAACCGGCTTCCCAAGTTGTCTCTGCGGGGACCTTCTTATGGAAGCTTCAGGTTTTCACGGCACGAGAAAGCAAAACCGTCACGGCTTGGCTGGCGGCACAGAGAGATGCAAACGGCGCTTCTCGCACTACGGCTTGTGGCGGCGGAAGCCCGGCTTCGGGAGCGCGGGAAACGACAGTGGGCGGTGGGTGGAGGCGACGGCCACACGACAGCACGGATGCGCTTCATGCCGCTGGACTGGACGCTGTGTAATGGTTACGATGGTCAACCTTACGTGATGTGTATTTTAACACTGCTATTTACAATAGTAAAAATGAAACCGGATGGTGGGGCGGCATAGAATATTATAAGCTCCTGCAAAGAATGACTTAGAACTACAATTACAGCCTTCGTTCAGGATTTTGTTTTTAAATTTTTTAACGTTTATTTGTTTTTGAGAGAGAGCGAGTGAGTAGGAAAGGGGCAGAGAGAGAGAGAGAATGAGCAGGGCAAGGGCAAAGAGAGAGAGAGAGAGAGAACAAGCAGGGGAGGGGCAGAGAGAGAGGGAGACACAGAATCCAAAGCAGGCTCCAGGCTCTGAGCTGTCAGCACAGAGCCCGACACGGACCTCGAACTCATGAACTGTGAGATCATGACCTGAGCTGAAGTCAGATATTTGACCGACTGAGCCACCCGGGCGCCCCCAGGATTTTGTTTTTAAAAAAATTTTTTTTTTCAACGTTTATTTATTTTTGGGACAGAGAGAGACAGAGCATGAACGGGGGAGGGGCGGAGAGAGAGGGAGACACAGAATCGGAAACAGGCTCCAGGCTCCGAGCCATCAGCCCAGAGCCCGACGCGGGGCTCGAACTCACGGACCGCGCACGAGATCGTGACCTGGCTGAAGTCGGACGCCCAACCGACTGTGCCACCCAGGCGCCCCATGGGATTTTGTTTTTAGATGTTGGGCAGTCATGAGAGCATGTCCATGATATGCTATTTGTTTATTTCATCCAGTGTAGACTCATTTATTCCTATCCCATTAAATGGGTTAAGATCCAATATTCCCATTTACTCTGATGTCCATACCTCCCTGGACTGGGATAGCGAGAGTCCCTTCACACTGGCTCTTGCATCCTCTTGGCACGTCCCCGTTACCCGCTGAGGATTTCTTTACCTTGTGGCCCAATGACACGCTCCGGGCATAGGTGCCCTTTCCCCTGCCCCAGCCCTGCAGCTGGCATCTCCTCTGAGGAGCCCTGGTTCCTCTCCGGGGACAGTGGGACAGACCCAGGGGCGCCTGGGGGGGCTCGGTCGGTTGAGCGTCCGACTTCGGCACAGGTCATGATCTCACGGTTTGCGGGTTCGGGCCCCATGTTGGGCTCACTGCGTCAGCACAGAGCCCGCTTCAGATGCTCTGACTCTCCCTCTCTCTGCCCCTCCCCTGCTCATGCTCTCTTTCTCGCTCCCTCTCTCGAATATAAACAAACATTAAAAAAAATTTTTTTTTAGAAGCCCAGACCTGGGCATTGGGTGTGCTCACCGCCACCTGGAAGTCACCGCCTCCGGGGCGAGACAGAGACAGAGGTAGAAAAACAAGGGGGGGGGGCCACCCTTTTTACCCACACATCCCATCTCTGAGCTTGCCCACTCGCCTAGTTGTACTCACAACCGCCAGGTCACCGGGGGAGCCTCTGGGATCGCCCACAGACACACACGCACGTGCACAGGCTCAAGCACCCGCCCTGCCCTCTTGTTTCCGCTCCCACATTGCACACAAGCGCCCTTTTCATGATCTACTACTTAGTGCCACGCTGTTCACGTTTCTGTGCATTTTGTCGGGGGACGTCACCGTTAAAAACGGCCCCCAGGCCTAGCGCTCCAGTGCCGTCTAGCGCACCTCCGTGCAAGAAGGCCGCGGCGTGCCTGGGAGACAAAACACGCGTTGGACGGGCTTCCTCCAGGCACGACTCACCCACTGCTGGCCGCGCGCTCAGGACTAACGCACCACCCGCACATACTAAATAAGGTGTCTTTAAACAAAAGCCCATGGGAAACGTCACGTGCTCATCGGCAGAGGAAGATGTTGGGTTCACGGGAACCCAACCCTGCGCCCCAGGAACGACGGTTCCGTATTCGCGAACCCAGCGTGCGCGGGGACCCTGCAGACCACGACTGCCGCCAACACGGAGAATCGTCCGCACGAACACGCATACGCGTTCAGACACACGGGCGCCCAAAGCCGTTTCTGAATCTCCTTCCGCGTGTCGGACACGCGGTACCAATCCGTGAGTGTGCGGGTGCCCCCTGCAATGTCACCCAATGCCCTGGGGCTGTTTCTGATCTTTCCCCCTTTCTGGGTGTGTCAGTAGCTCCTCCAAAGTGGAAACCTGGCGTTTGCCTATTTGGTCATTCGCTCAACGTAACCGACTTCCCAACTGCCCCCAGTCTCTGCCGCCCGCCTCGCCTCTCGGACGCCAGGAGCCCCAGGCCCTGCTATCACCGGCACCGGAGTGCCGCACCCCGTCACTACCCCTCTTCCTCGCGCGCCAGGAGCCTACATGTGTGCACCGGGACACAAAAGGAAGAACGGAGCCCTGAGTGGTGGGATCGACGCGGTGGGAAGTGACATCTCCCGGATATTGTCTTCCTACCCCTACGCCTCCTTTAGTGTCCTGCTAACAAACCGTATCACTTTTCCATACAGTCTTGCACGTTATTACTTAGATATAATCCTAGATACTTAACTTCAAACCATCATTTAGGGCGCCTGCGTGGTTCAGTCGGTTGAGCATCTGACGTCGGCTCAGGTCAGGATCACAGAAGTTCAAGCCCCGCGTCGGGCTCTGTGCTGACAGCCGGGAGCCTGAAGTCTGCTTCGGATTCTGTGTCTCGCTCTCTCTCTGCCCCTCCCCCGCTCACACCATCTCTCTCAAAAATAAACATTAAAAAATTTTTTTCTTAATTAAAAAAAAAAAAAGAATGCTAACAGAGGAACTACAGAATTCCCCTGAATGTTATGATAAAGCATGAAACTTCAAAGGCACTGAGGCTGGGTGCGGGGGGGGGGGGGGGGAGGAGTGTTCAGGGCAATGTGGAAGCCTCTCCCCACCCCCAGGCAGGAAAGTTCTATTTCCCCTGTAAGAGGAAATGCACGAAAAAGCGCAGATCTGGCTAAAATGACAGGGATCGAGGAGAAATCTGTGCAGCCGCCAAAACTGTAAGTGAGCTCGGCTCCCCAGCTCTGCGCTCAGAGACACTCAGTCCCTCACCTCCAAGTGCAAGAATCACGCACCTAACTGCCAGGCACAGAAGGCAGGGATGTGAAAATGGCTGTGGCTCCACCACGAGCACCGACCTCAGCAAAATCCGACCGCTGGTTTCTCATGGCGACTTCTCGATTGACGTCACAGTAAATGCCCAAACTCCCTTTAACGCGGGCAGCCCCTCGAAGCCGGGGACCGCCCCCCCCCCGGGGCGGCGCCCCCCCCCCCAGCACCAGGGACGCACCCTCCTGCCCTTCGCGCCTCGGCGACCACGATCCCAGCCACAGTTTTACCTTCCGTCTCCAGCCTCTACCCAGTGACGACGGGCTCCGCTCTGCGACACATTCCGCAGCGGCCTCAACGTTCTCCAGGGGAGTCTTGACATTTACAGCAATAATAAAATGTTGGGTTTCCTTTAGCTGAACAGATGTTCTGCCTTTTATGGAAAAGCTCTGCAAACTCAAACTTGCCGGCCTGAATGGGCTGAGCCGGGGTGGAACCCTCTGTGACATCTCCGGGCGCTCCGGGACGGCTCTGCTCCCCAGGCTCCCTCCTCACCTGACCTGTCATGCCCCCCCCAGGCTCCCCTCCATGCCCCCACTCCCACCAGAGGAGACGAGGAGAGCCCACCCTCTCCACCACCGTGCCTGCAGCCGCTCCTACCCGCAAGCCCCTCCGGGTCCCTCACCGAGCCCGGGTAAAAGCCGGGTCCTCTGCGACACTGCCCAGCTCGGGGCAGGGATGGGCCAGCTGTCCAAGGGGACGTGAGCCTTCGAAGCTGCCCCTGGCAGGCAGGGCTTCTGTCAGAGGGCCCTCCTTCCACCCTCCCATTCCAGTGCTATCCAGCTAATGACCCATCCATCGATGGGGTGTGTTGACATGTGCACAAAAATAATGAATAAATATGACAGTTCGCTTCAAATCCAGAGCAGATACAGCCAAGGTTCGCCTAAGACTATACATAACCCATTAAAAGGCCTGTTTATCTTTCCCCAAACCAAGGCTGCTCAGGCTATCAAGAGCTTTTATTACAACCACAAGGGTGGGAAATTCAGAACCGACAAAACTGGAGTGGTGCCTCCCGGGGCAGGGCAGGCGCTCGAGGAATCTTCCGGAACAGTGGAACACCTACTCTCGACCTGGGCTAAGGCGGTGAGCTGCGGACATTCCCCAAGCTGCTCTCCCAAGGTCTACGCACATCACGGGCCGCAGAACCAAGGCCACGGCCTCTCACCCCGCCTTCCCTGTCCCAGCCCAGCCACGCGGGTCAGTGCCCTGCCCTCCAGGCTTGCCTCTCACCTGCTGGGCTCCTGGCGTCTCCCACCTGCTCCCGCATCCACAGGCTGCGCCAGCCTGGGCTCCCTGCACAGCTCACAGCCCTTTCTCCAGCTCGATTGCCCCATTTCTGCCATCCCCGAGCTGTCACACTGATCTCCCTAACACACACACACACACACACACACACACACACACACACACACACACA
>NW_024412786.1:4640363-4659509 GCF_014898765.1 Herpailurus yagouaroundi | reverse complement strand
ACACACACACACACACACACACACACACACACACACACACACACACACAGAGTAATTAACCCTGAGGTCCAGGCAAGTTTCCCGAGCAGGGACCACATTTCAAAGGTCAGGGAAGCAGATGAACAGGAAACTACAGGGGCAGGTTCGGGGGCGGAGCAGGAAAGAAGAAATCCGCTGCGAGAGATACAAAGAAACTGAAGTTTCAGACACTTCAGGGCGAACGAAGCCTAGAGGACACAGGCTCATTAAAGGGTTTCCATTAAACAGGGAGATGGGCTGGGGGTCCCCACTATCCCCTGCACGAGGGGGGGGGCCGTGCCCGGGGGCAGGCAGGCGGATGCTCCAGCCAGAGCGGAGGACCAGCCTGGGCTCAGCCCCTCGGGAAAGTCCAGGGGCACAAGCAAAGGCCCAGGACCTGGCACAGACCCACCGAGTGCCTGCCAGAGGGACCCCTGAGTATCAGCTGGGGTAGCCCACCGCCCCCAAGGGCCTCTCTGAGGGTCCCAACCCTGGCCCGTGTGACACGGAACCCTTCCAGGGGTGACTGCACGGCCCTAAGTCCCACCCCGCAGGGGGTCACCCCAGCCCGGGACATCTCCAGGGATGACTGTCGGAGGGTCATCAAGCCTCCCACCTCGCAAGCCCCAGAAACCCCTTCTTGACTGAAGCCGGCTCCCCGGAGCCCGGCCCCCAGCCCAACTCCCACACGGGACAGCAGACCCCAGAGGGATGGGCAGAGAAGGAACGGGCATCTGCTGTGGGCCTACTCAGCCTCTACCTTAACCCAGTTCAATCTCATAACACCCCCTGGCCCTGATGGAGGAGCAAGCTTTATTTGGGGGGGGGTTATCCCCCCAGCAGCTGAAGCCCACACAGCAAAGGGCGGAGCCAAGAGGTAGAACCCCAACCCCAAGCTGGCTTCTGCCTCCACCCCCTGCCACCATGCCACATGTCACCCAGATCTATCTCGGGGGATAAACCCCCAAAGCAACCAACAAGCAGCCTCACAGAACATAAAAGTGGACACCCCACGTCTCTTGACATGAGTGGCTGAGAGCTTACTTTGACCTTGGATTCAGGCACAAAGCTGGGCCACTCCACACAGCCAGCAAACAGGGAGGATGCCCAGAGGGGACAACTGTGAAGAAGTCACCCCAAAGCAAGGGTGACAGGGAAGAAGAGTGCTGGTGATGTCCCGTGTCCCTTTGGGCACAGCCCAGCTCACACACCAGTAGTCGACCTTTCTTCCCCCCAACCTGTAAAGCCAGCCTAGGGAGAAGGGGACACAGTCTAGCACGGAATTGCCATTTTAAAGGCTCTGAGAAGTCCCGCAGTGAAGAAACCTACGTCATGCTCTATACCCATGATTTCCCAAGTGTATCTGATGAAAAGACCATCTTTTAGTTTTGGCCCAGGGGACACATTTTGAAAAAATACCGGCCTGAAGGTGAAGCGAAACAGAAAACACAAAGGTAAAACTGAACAAGACACATCCTCGGAGAATGGGCAGACACCACAGGTCCCCAAGTGCTGGCCATCTCCAGCTCGGCACACTCACTTGCCACCCCCAACCACCTCCTCCCCCTTTCGTGGACAAGAAGCCTGATGTCCACCAAGGCTGGGGGCTCTGTGGGGCCACATGGTCTTCTGGCCAGAGAGGACGTCTGTCCTGACAAAGAGGCTTTCTCCACCTGGTTACTGGGAAATCGTCTGCGACAAACCACCCCACGTACAAATGACCCAAGAAGCTCCAGGACATTGGTCCACACGGGCAACAGAGCATCCGAGCCCTGCCAACACCGCCCAGAACCACAAATGACCCACCTGACCCAAGGCCACGTCCTTGACCCTGGCCCCAGAAGTGCACCGAAACCCCAGAGCTGGTTCCAAGGCCAGGGAGGGGAGGACCCAGCCCACACCAGGGCCAGTTACCTGAGACAAATCGCCTTTTCCAAAACTGAGTCCACAAATGGAGCCCAGCAGTGGTGGAGGTCAGGGTGTGGCTATGAGCCCCGCAGAGATTTCCCTGGGAGGGAAATGAAGCCATTTCCTCTACCAACTATGCTTTAATTGGGCAAATATATAGATTTCCCTGCAGTGACAGGTGAGGGGGCCGGAAGGAAGCGGGCGGTCAGGGCTCACCACCTCGGTCTCCCCCTCCAGCTCTCTCGTGCGCTCGCTCACACGCGTGTGCACAGGCTCACACGCACGCACGCACTCACTCGGCATGCCCGAATTTAGCCACCACGGAATGCTACCAACTCACTGATACCTAGGACAAGTTTGCAGGAAATATGACATTTGATTTATGTCTGCCAATGTGCGTTCGCACTAATTAGAAGGTTTGGGGCAGAGCAGGGGAAAATGTGTGTTTCAAAGTCCCAGTTTGACTTGCCAGAAACCAGCCCGTTACTAACATTCTTATTTTCGACAAAATATAGCATTCTGATTACATAGCATTTCGGCTCAACAGCTCCCCGCTCCCGGAAGTGGCCCAAGGCCATGGCAGAGACTGACTCGGGGGCCCATTCCAGCGGATGGGGAAGCAGTGGCTTCCATCCAAAGCCCTGAGGCCCCGTGGAAACAGGCACCAGGTGGCCACTCAGAAGGTGAGGCCACCCAGGAGAGCCTCTGGCCTCAGTGTCCTCCCCACACGCCCTTACAATGAAGTCGCCTATTTAAATGCACTGGGGGGCTCTGCAGCCTTTCTCCTTGACAGATGAAAGAAAACAGTTTTATAATTCAAATGGCAATTGAGGGGTAGGCAGTGGGGCCTGGGGCCGCCAATTTTAGTCCCCGCATGACCCCAAGCAAGCTTTGCAGGCTCTCCTAGCCTTAGTTTCCTCATCTACATAATGGGCACCCAGTCCCCAGAGCGGCTGCAAGGATTAAATGAGTCAATCGAACAGCCCTTAGACCCCGCCTGCTACACCGTGAATGGGTGGTAACTATGAGCTATTTTTACTTATTAAGTCTAGGTATTTGTACCATGGGTGCTCTGAGGCAGGATGCATTAACCAAAAACTAAAGATTGCATTAAATGCATACCCCAGAGAAAAATGCACACCCCAGGGCCGCCTGGGTGGCTCAGTCGGTTGAGCGTCCGACTCTGGCTCAGGTCATGATCTCGCAATTTGTGAGGTCAAGCCCCGCGTCGGGCTCTGTGTTGACAGCTCGGAGCCTGGAACCTGCTTCGGATTCTGTGTCTCCTTCTCTCTCTCCTTCCCCACCCCCCCACCCCCCGACCAACTTGTGCTCTGTCTCTATCAAAAATGAGTAAAATATAAAAATTTAAAAAAAAAGGAAAAAAATGCACACCCCATAGAAACATGTTAATTTTTAATGTTTATTTATTTTTTGAGAGAGAGAGAGAGAGAGAGAGAGACAGAGAGTGAGTGGGGGAGGGGCAGAGAGAGAGAAGGAGACACAGAATCCGAAACGGGCTCCAGGCTCGGAGCTGTCAGCGCAGAGCCCGATGTGGGGCTCGAACTCACGAACGGTGAGATCATGACCTAAGCCAAAGTCAGACGCTTAACTGACGGAGCCTCCCAGGAGCCCCCCACAGTAAACATTCTTTTTTTTTTTTAATTATTTCTGTTATTCTTTTTTTTTTTTCTTAACATTTATTTATTTTTGAGACAGAGAGAGACAGAGCATGAACGGGGGAGGGTCAGAGAGAGACACAGAATTCGAAGCAGGTTCCAGGCTCCGAGCCATCAGCCCAGAGCCCGACGCGGGGCTCGAACTCACGGACCATGAGATCATGATCTGACCCGAAGTCGGACGCTTAACTGACTGAGCCCCCCAGGAGCCCCGCACGGTAAACATTCTTAATGGAGACCGTTTTCTAAACTGTCCTAATTGCGAGCTTTTACGGGTTTCTTGACAGCCCTCAGAAATCAACCCAAGTACCGCATGTGCGTGTCTGTGTGTCTGCGTGTGCGGTTCACACGCACACGTATCACCCGTCTCAAGTCAGAGGAACAGGCCAATCAGTTGAGGAAGCCCTGAGGCCCTGCCAGAGTCTGGTGACGCCCACCCGCTTCCACCCGGCTCTCCAGCCCGCCCTGCATCTGCACCATGTCCCTGACACCTGTCCTTTGGGCAGGGACCGGTACTTGATGCAAGAAAGAAAGAAGGGGCCGGGTCGGCCCCAAGTCACATAGACAATACCACGTCCCGGGCGCGCCGAGGCCACGCAGACACAAGAGTTCCACGCGCGGTGACACGGCAAACTCGAGACTCAGGAACACAGGTGCACACCGGGGCACCGCTGAGCCCCCCGCCTGCCAGTTGCCACCCGGGACAAGCAAGACCGCCGAAACCCGCAACCGTCAGCGGGGTCTCTAACCGGGTTGGCAGGGACTGATCGTTTCCGCTGAGGGGGGAGAGGGTGGGACCGTCGCAGCCCTCCCCCCCCCACGCCCACCGGCGAGGAAGCCGCGTCTTCCCCATGTGGTCACAGAGGTCGAATTGTTGTGCACCGCAGAGAGGAAACGCGAACTGAGCTCAGGATGCATTTTGGAACTGGCAGAAAAGAACATCTGGGAAAGGAAACGCACTTCAGAGACAAACATACCTTTGTGCCGGCTTTTATTTTCTTTACGTGTTGCAGAAAATGATAATAATAAAGGCGTGCCAAAATCTACCATCACGCTACAAAATCTCCTTTTTATGGGGCAAAACCGGGAGGCTCCGCTTTCAAGTGACCTAGTGTTCCTGCAACAAAAGCAGGCCCGCTGGGTGCCGAGGCCTCGAGGCGGCTGCCGGGAGCCAGCCCAAAGACCTGAGGCTCTCCACACCTCTGTTCCAGGCAGAGCGGAGTGCACAAGAACCATCCTCAGCGTGGTTTAGCCTCTGGCCTCCTGGTCCCTGCCGAAGCCTCTCGGAAGCCTCTCCGGGCACTGACGTGCCTTGAAGATCCAGAACCTCTCCATCTTGAATATTTTATGCAGGTTTGGGGGGCTCCCTATGAAGTTCGGCACCGGGGACCAGCTCTGATCATCCTGGGAACCAGCTATGCGTTGGGTCTAGAGGATCATAACAATGTGGAGAAGCCCAAAATTAGGGTTTGGAGGGGCCCTAGGTAAGCGGACGAGGGGACAGAGGCACAGGGGGACTGGGTAACCTGCCTGAGGTCACCCTCCACTAATCAGCGACAAGTACTTGAAATTCATTCATTCTGCATAATGGGGCCACTGAATGACCCCCAGGTCTCCCCACAGAAGGGTCAGACGAGCCCCCGAGGCCCTGCGGTGACCCTACCACGCGCCACCGAGGAAGCCCAGCCCCTCGGCCTCTGCCCCTCGGGACTGTGGCCTCCCACCACCTGACCACACATCCGGGTTGTCTGTTCCAGGACAACCCCTCTGTCCTCGGGGAGGAGGAGGAACGGAACAGAGAGGTGCACCAGCAGCCTGGGGCTTCGCACAGCAAGAGCCAGTAGGTCCCAGAGGAGTGCGGCTTTGGGTGGGGGGGCAGGTCAGGCTGGTGGGTCAGCAGCCCCTCCTGCTCACCCCGGGGCCCCCACCCCAGGCCCCCACCGGTCATCCCGGGGCAACCCCACACAGGGTTCTGATTCTTCTCATACTCAACGCTCCCATCTGTAGGAAGGGGGTGTGGGCGCACCAAGTATTAAAACCACACAGCAGAGGCAGCTGGGTGGCTTAGTCTGTTGAGCGTTGGATTCTTGATCTCAGCTCAGGTCTTGATCTCAGGGTTGTTGAGTTCAAGCCCGATGCTGGGCTCCACGCTGGACGTGAAGCCTACTTTTAAAACACACACACACACACACACACACACAGCCCACACGGCAACCCAAGAATGTAAATCCACACTCAAATCCCTCATAGGGACCACCCGGTGCCTTCATGGGTGCCTCAGGGACTCTATGCGTGGAGCTAAATGTCTCCCTCACAATGGGGCCTAACGTCCCTGTCACACATTGAGCAGTGAGCGCAGGGGTGGAGGGAGGGGTGCCTGCCCCTCACCGGCTCTCCCCACACCTAGGTCAATGCTCTGAGCCTCTCTGGTGACCAGGGAGGCGCGGCTAGCCTCCCTGCCTCCAGGGCTGGTGTAAAGGCCCAAGTAGCAGAAGGACCCGCCAGACAGAAGAAGGCAAAGGCTGCAGGGAGACAGGCCACCGTGCGGGACGGAGAGGGAGTGACCAATACTGAGGAAGCACAGGAGCCAGGCCCGGGTAACAGGCACGGGGTGGAGAGGGGCCCCCCTGCACACCTCACCTCCAGCACAGTCACTGCTGACTGAGGGGCAGTTCTAACCCCGCCCCGGGTCTGGCCTGGGCCAGCCGCGAAGACAGAGCCGCTGCCTGCCTGCGTTCATCCTGTTCCAGGGGCCTAGTTCTGGGCCAGGCACACAGAAGCACCTGCTAAAGGCTTAAATTACTCTCGGGCTAGAGGCAACAGGAAGTCAGGAAAGCCAGCTCAGGCCCAGGAAGGGATGGGCAGGTCCCATCTCGGCTCTTGGCCAGAGGGCAGGTGCGGAGGGAGGGCCAGAAGCTCAGGGCTGCGGGCTCTGCTCCCCTCCCACAGGCTGTCGAAGAGAGGGAGGTGGCAGTGAGAGACCCGGCCTGACACACGGGTCTCTCTCACCAATCACAGAGCGCCTACTGGACACAGGGCCCCATCCGCAGCCCAGGGCGGGGAAGGCAGATGGAACAGGCACCTCACCTGAGGGGGAAGGCTCAGTGCCCGGGCTCCCTCCTCTGCCTTCGGAGAGAAGCTGATGGGGCGGGAAGACCGACAGATACAGAGGACCGGAGATGAGTACTGGCCGGCCAGGTGCCCGCCGCACTGGAGAGGTCGCCCCAGCCCCGGTCCTCCGAGCCTGCCAGGCGGGCCAGTGAGCAGGCTGTCGGAAGACAGGCACAGGGAGAGAAGAAATCGAGGTCCATGGTAACTTCCTCTGGGGAGGGAGAGGCAGGGGGTGTGCTGGCCACACCTAGAAATCAATGTGGGGGGGGGGGGCGCTCCAGATGAAGGAACAAAGCAAAAACGCCCCCTGGCCACACCT
The DNA here is from genome assembly GCF_014898765.1 of Herpailurus yagouaroundi. Lineage (NCBI taxonomy): Eukaryota > Metazoa > Chordata > Mammalia > Carnivora > Felidae > Herpailurus > Herpailurus yagouaroundi. The sequence goes on along the minus strand of NW_024412786.1, from coordinate 4,652,477 downwards.
CTGACAGAGCAAAGGTCCAGGAAGCATCCTGCCCCACACAGCCCTGTGCACCTGTTACCCAGCCCCACGGCTTCCGGAGCCCAGGCCTGCCAGGCTTTACCTAGGCGAGGCGGCAAATTCAGAGTGATCGGGCTCAATATGGCCATTATTCCAAAACAGTTTCCACCTTCTAATCAGCCTGAGCTAAGATGGTTTCAGCCAAGCCACCGCTTAGCTGGAATTGAACCTGACTCCAGAATCCCCTGAGGGCCCTCTCCCCGGAGAATAACAATTATGATTGTAATAACAGCCCTAATAGATAATAATTATTGAGCACTCACCAGGAGCCAGCCCCTTGCTAAGCACTTTGCAGCCACGTTACGTCCTCAGGCGACGATTACCCCCGACAGGTGAGGAAACTGAGGCCCAGAGGAGTTAACTCACTTGCCCAAGGCCGCAGAGCTGAGAGCTGAGCCAGGAATGTGGGCGGGGCTAGAACAGGTGGAGGCGGCCTCGGCAGCAGCCGGGGGCTTCCGGGCCCCCCGGGCCCCGCGGGGGGGGGGGGGCTCCCTGCTGGGATTCCTCTGGCAACCCCCTCAGCTGTTCACAGCGAACCTGGGGGATCAGCAGGGAAGGAGGCTGGGCGCAGCAGGCCCTCAGCCCGGGGAGGGGGGCCCAAGACAGACTCTGCTGGGAGCCTGGGGGGGGGGGGGGTGAGGTGCTGGATGGAAACACACAAACACACACACCATGCCACAAGTGCGACAGTGGGGTGACCTGCCTGGGTACTCACCGGTGACCCAGCTGGCCTTTGGTACTAGATAGAGGCGGACCAGAACAAACGAGGCCCAGCTGTCTTCCCCACACCCACAGAGAGAGGAAGGGGGACAATTAAGCAAATGTGTCCCCTGACACTTCTGACAGGGAGGATCTCCCTGAACACGGATCAGACGGCGTTCCTAACTCGGCATTCCCGCCTGCCTCTTCGTCCTGTTCTGCTGACACAAGCTAGTGAGGCTCAGGAAAACCCTGAACTTCTCCAGTTCCCAGGGGCCAGCCATCCAGAAGATCGGTGATTTCATGCCGGGAGACCGTGGAAACCCTCTCTCACCAGTCCCCAGCCAGGCAGTACCCTAACAGGATCGCTCAGCTCAGCCTGCGTGGTGCGGTTCCCACCTCCGGCCGCATTCCATTCCGGTGGGTGGGGCCCCAGGCAGGCCTTGCTGTGCAGAGAGGTCTCAAGAACTGGGCCACACGGGGATGCGGGAGCCCGGCTGGAGACCTGTTCTGAGCAGGTCTTTCTGAGAGATGCTCTCGGTGCGAAGACGTCCCTGGGAAGGGCAAAGGGAACCCCGAGCCTCTGCTTCTGGTAGACTTTGCAGAGCTCCTGCCAGCCGTGCCGGGCCACCTGCATGGCCGCACTCAGTTAAGCAGAAAAGGTTATTATTCAACAAAGGTGCTTTCCTCAAAGGACACAATCTTTCCAAACAAAGCGAAAATGGTTTAAAAACTAGAAATGGAAGCCAAATGGATGAAATTCGCTCTGTTCTGTTCTTTGGTCTTGGGCCTTCCTGCCCGCGCGCTCCAGGGCTGGCGGCACAGAAGCCCCCAGAAAGAAGGTAGGGATTAAATGAGAACGAGTAAAGCCTCAGTGGGGGCCACATGGGCAGAGACCTCCCTAGGGACATGGCGCTCTGTACCCAACCCGGCAGGTCGGTGGTGGGGGGGGGGGGGCCGGGGAAAGGGAGACATGCTTGGGAGACATGCTTTGGGGCTGCTCTGTTCACAGACACACGCCAGGTGGTCACCTGCTCTGCAGGGACAGGCAGTGCTGCGGCCACAGCTGACCGGCCTCGCACACCTCTTGGGCCAGGAGGGCACATTTAAGTCCCCCTGGGCTGGGCCTGCTCCCTGGCAGGCCTAGGGATCCAGCATCTCGGCTCTTGTGAGCCGATCCTGCTTTGGCCTCGGGAAAGAACGCTGTGCAAACACAGGTGAGACCGCGAGAGCCCGCACAAACCGCCCCTGGGGAGGGTAGGTATTTCATGGACACAGGACTCTACGGTTAGGTATGTTCGGGAAGCACTGGCCTTCGCAGAGTCCGTACCTCAGGAATACGGGTTTCTATTGGGGGAGTGGGTCCCACGCTTGGCCTCAGAAGCCTTCTGTTGTGGAGGACAGGTGTTCTATACCCTGGGAAACACAGCAGCACTGGATACCGTGATGCGGTGGGAGCCTACCATGCTGCAGATCTGGGGCCAGAGGAGGTAAGGACGGGTAAGATTTGCTCCCTGGACAGACGAGGCCTTGGGGACCCCGAGACAGCTCCTGAGCATGTAAGCATCCACTCCACACCAGACAGCAGGTGGAGGGACAAACGTGAAGACAGCCTGTGTCCCCAAGCCCCCTCGGGCTGGCTGGCCACGGAAGGTTCCGGGCCCTGAGGAGACAGATCTGTCTGGAGAAGCACTCAACTCCCCCGGGGGAGCACAGGAGGGGGCTAAAGCCAGCCTGGGGGCAGCATGGAATAGCAGGCCAGAAAGTTCCAACTTCAGATGTTGGGAAACTGGTGGTGTTTTCGTGGAAGACGTCATCTGGCCGGAGTGAACGGTAAACGGGCAGGGGGAGGCTCCCGGACACCCGTTAGAAGCTGGTGTAGTCTCCCGCCCCTGTGGGGGGCCTGCAGGTGAGGCTGGGGAGGGGTGGGTGGAGAGGAAGGGAGCACCCGGAGACCGGGGCCTGCATCGCAGAGGAAGAAGGGGCATCAGAGGGAGCCGCACGCTCCAGCCTCGGCGAGGAGGACTCCTGGGGGTCCGAGACAGCGTCCGCTCCAGTCCCCTTTCTGCTCAGAGTCTGCTCGGGGGGAAAGTCCAGAGAAACGGCCTGCCCCCGCAACAGCAACTCGAGAGCACATCTTGCTGGAAGCCACTTTGCAGTGGGACGTCGCTCGGGTCACGGAGGAGGCCTGCACCTCGCAGGGCAGACTCCAAGGTGGCACCCGGCTGCCCGTGGACAGTCTGGAAGGCACCCAGGCACCCGGCTGACATGTTCTGGCCGGGGCCACGCGCTCGGGCGGCTTTTAATACCCTATTGTGCAATTTCCTAAGAGTTTGGCTAGGCAGGTACCGCCTCCCCATCTGGGCTAATAAAGGGGTGCAGCCCAGGTAAGAAATTAAAGTTACTCACATTTTGTTCTGGAGGGAACCAGGGGAGGGGAGCAGTAATTTACGCGGTAATTAGATTCGCCTCCGGGCTAACACTGGAATTAGTTGCATTAGAGCTTGTCTCCCGAGCAGGCTGCTGGGGTGAGGGAGCCCAGAAGCAGGAGCGTTGCGGGCCGTCCAGCACAAATGTCACCTCGGAAGCACCCCACGTGCAAACAGGAAGCAAAAACCTGAAGGCTGGCTCCTTGTGAATTTACTTCCACAGCCAAGGACCAGCTTGCTTGTCGAAGACCACTGCTCAAGCCCAGCCCTGGGACACCCGTCCGACGTCACCGTTTACCGTCGCCGGATCAAGGGCTCAAAGGATGGAACCTGATAGGCTGACTCTGAAGCGTATCACAAAAGAATAAATGTACAGGAACAGTCAACACAATTTTCCGAAGACAACGATGAAGGGGGGAACTACGATGCTACGTACAGAGGTTAAAACAGCACCCCGGAGGGGCGCCTGGGTGGCTCAGTCGGTTAAACGGCCGACTTTGGTTCAGGTCGTGATCTCACAGTTCGTGGGTTCGAGCCCCGTGTCGAGACCCATGTCGGGCTCCGTGCTGACGGTGTGGAGCCTGCTTGGGATTCTTTCTCTCTCCCTCTCTCTCTCTCTCTCTCTCTGCCCCTCCCCCCCAAAGTAAATAAATAAACTTAATTAAAAAAAAAAAAGGGCACACTGGTACAGAAAGACACCAACGGGTCAACGGAGCAGGACACAAGGTACCAGAATCAGGAGCCATGCCATCCGTGGACACTGCACATGAAAGTGTGAGTGGTATTTTAAATGAATGAGGATATGATGGGCCTTTCTGTCAAGGTGTTGGGACAACTCCCTATCCATTTATAGGGGTGTAGGGGCACACCAGGGACCATCCAGATCCCTACCTCACACGTTATACCTCCCCAAAATTGGATAAACCAATGTCCGAATACCAAACATAACACCAAACAATAACACCAAAACACCAAACAATAACAGCCCTGGAAAAAAATTAAGGAAGAGGTGTTTATAATCTGGGGGTAGAGAAACAAAGCATAAAACCCAGAAAGCTTAAGGGAATAGACCCAGAGTTTTGATTACGTGATACTTTTTAATGCCTTTACAATAACAAACCACCAGAAATATGGGTGAAAGGCCACAGATCAGAAGAAGACTCTGGAACAAATATAGAGTTACTCTCCATGCCAAATAAATAGCTCTTGCAAATCAGTGAGAAAGATGAACAACTCAACAGAGAAATTTTATTAAGTTTATTTATTTACTTTATATCCACACTATGAAATACTACGTAGCTTTTAAAAAGATCTGAAAGTAAATGGGGCTCAGTCAGTTAAGGGTCCAACTTCGGCTCAGGTCACGATCTCACGGTTCGCGAGGTCAAGCCCCGCGTCAGGCTCTGTGCTGACGGCTCGGAGCCCGGAGCCTGCTTTGGATTCTGTGTCTCCCTCTCTCTCTCTGCTCCTCCCCCACTCGTGCTCTGTCTGTCTCTCAAAAATAAATAAATGTTAAAAAAATTTTTTTTAAAGATCTGAAAGTAAAGATACAGGAAATGCTGAAGATATGTTAGCAAGTAAAAAAGGCTACAGCCACAGGCAGACGGTGATTGGGCTTATGTGTAAAATAGGAGCCTGTGTTCAAAATAACATAATCCACTTGCTACAACACGTGTTAAAAGTCTGGTCATAGGCAGTAAACAAGCAACAGGAACCGCGGTACATAGTTCAGCCGTTCCTACGTATTCCTGTGTGTCTCACATTTAAATATCCGTACACATCGGCAGCTCTCCCTGTCCATGGGTCCTATCCCCTTGCTTTAACAACATCATCTTTTTTGCACCAATAAAAAATAAGCAAATACTGGGGGCGCCTGGGTGGCGCAGTCGGTTAAGCGTCCGACTTCAGCTGACATCACGATCTCTCAGTCCGTGAGTTCGAGCCCCGCGTCGGGCTCTGGGCTGATGGCTCAGAGCCTGGAGCCTGTTTCCGATTCTCTGTCTCCCTCTCTATCTGCCCCTCGCCCGTTCATGCTCTGTCTCTCTCTGTCCCAAAAATAAATAAACGTTGAAAAAAAAATTTTAAACTTTAAAAATAAGCAAATACTTGTACGTATGTGTGAAAGAAAACGGGTAACAAATACGTATGGAGATGCTCGATCGGCCATCGGGAAGACGCAAATCAAAACCACAACGCGGGACCGGGATGACCGGAAGCAAAACAGAAAACAAAACCAAACAAGAGGTGACGGGGATGCGGAGAAATCGCCCGCTGCTAGGCTTGTAAAAGGCGGCACGCTGAAGGAGACAGTTCGAGGGAGCCTCAAAAAAACTCAAGCCCGGACTGACACGTGGTCCAGCAACCCCACGTCCGGCCGTTCGCCCCAAAGTGGAGGCAGGGACCCAGACGGAGGCATGCACAGCCGCATCCTCAGCAGCATCGTTCACAAGAGAGGCGTCGACAGCCCGGTGTCCCCAGCCAGCAGGGGAACAGACGAGCAAAGCCGACGTGCCCTCTCCGAACAAGGAAACATTCCTCAGCCATACAGGGGAACGGCGTTCTGTCGCCCGCTGCAACTTGGATGACCCCGAAAACACCACACTGAGTGAAATAAGCCAGACGCAAAAGGACAACCACGGGATGATTCCACAAAGACGAGGTAGGGACCACAGGCTGGCCCACAGCCACGGGAAAGCGGAAGAGAGGTTACCAGGGGCCATAGACAGCGGACGATGGGGTGTGACCCCCTTCATGGGCACGGTTTCTGTTTCAGGTAACAGAAAATTCTGGAAATAGATAGTGGTGATGGTTGCACACCCTTATGAATGCAATTAATGCCACTGAATCATACATTTAATGTTTGTGTTTTTTTTGAGAGAGAGAGAGAGAGAGAGAGAGAGAGAGCAAGGGAGGGGCAGAGAGAGAGGGAGACACAGAATCCGAAGCGGGATCCAGGCTCCGAGCCATCAGCACAGAGCCCGATGCGGGGCTCGAACTCACAAGCCGTGAGATCATGACCTGAGCCGAAGTCGGAAGCTCAACCGACCGAGCCACCCAGGCGCCCCAGAATCATACATTTAAAAGTGGGGAGGGGCACCTGGGTGGCTCAGTCGGTTGAGCGGCCAACTTCGGCTCAGGTCATGATCTCGCAGTCCATGAGTTTGAGCCCCACGTCGGGCTCTGTGCTGACAGCTCAGAGCCCGGAGCCTGTTTCAGATTCTGTGTCTCCCTCTCTCTGACCCTCCCCTGTTCATGCTCTTTCTCTGTCTCAAAAATAAATAAACGTTAAAAAAAATAATAAATTAAAAAAAAAAAGTGGGGATGGGGCGTCTGGGTGGCTCAGTCTGTTGAGTGTCCAACTTCGGCTCAGGTCATGATCTCACAGTTTGTGGGTTCGAGTCCCCATCGGACTCTGTGCTGACAGCTTGCTCAGAGCCTGGAGCCTGCTTCAGATTCTGTGTCTCCTTCTCCCTCTCTGCCCCTCCCCCGCTCATGCTCCGTCTCTCTCTGTCTCTCAAAAGTAAATAAATGTTAAAAATTAAAAATTAAAAATAAATAAAAATAAAAGTGGGGGAAAAACAGGCCGGGAGGGCAGAGCTGGGGAGACCATGCTCTAGACCTGACAGTGCAGGATCCCAGGAGGGGGAGGGAGACCCCTGAGGACCCTCAGGGAAGCCACACAGCCCAGTGGAACAGGAGCAGGGAGCAGCAGGCCCAGAGAGTGTGGCACACAAGGCCCTCCCTGCAGGAGACCACCCCCGCTCCCCAAAGACCCCCAAAGGGAGAAAACTGGAAAACTTCACGCGGGAAAATGCCTCCAGAGTTTAGGGCCAGCTGGTTTCTTTTTACAAAAAAAGGAAACTGAGGTTCATGGAACGGAAGTGTACCCAGGGCCCCACAGGGAAGGGCCCAGTGTGTGTGTGCCATTCTCACGGGCTCCTGCCAGGGAGAGGAGCCTTAACCAGGCGCCCCTGAGACCCCCAAGAGGCTGAAAACCACTCTCCCCCCTGAGCGAACCTTTGCTTCCCCTTAAACGCTAGAAAACGACATCAAGGCAAACTGAAAGCACTCAAGAAACGTACACTAAATACCAACCAAGAAGCGGGTAAGAAAATACCCAGAAAGTCCAGTATCCCCCCACCCCTGCACAAGGGCTCAGACGTGACCTCACCATGAAAACCTCCCAGGGGAAGAGAGACCTCGAGCAAGAAGGACACGGGACAGTGGACATGTGACTCTGGGCACGGACTCCATCCGGACCTGAGGTTCCAGGGCCACACGGCTGCCGCCACCCCAAGAATGTGAGGTGAGCGCTCCCCTGGCCGGCGGGCGGCAGGGCGGGGAGGGGGGTCGTGGAGGGTTAACCGTCCCCAGTTAACAGATGACGGGGCTGCTCAGGGATGAGCAGGACATATATGCACAAGGGCCCCACATGGCTCGGGGGAGCGCGACACCCTTACTTGCCAGGGAAGGGTCAGCAGCCAGCTTCAGGGCGACCAGGCACCCCTCGGGGACAAGCCCGTGCCACACCCAGACCCCCAACAGGTCTCACCACTCCTGGCCGCCCTCCCAACCCCCCCCCTCCCCCCACAAGGCGGTCTCACCTTGACTCTGACCATGCCCTCCAGCACTTTGAAAGGAAACCTGGGAACCTAGGGCGGGACTTTTTTATGTCCTTCCAGTGAGGCCTGTCTTGGGAGAAGAGCCTCCTGGCCGCTCCCCATGGACACTGGCTCCCTGAACCCCACAAGCCAGATGCCACAGCTCACCTTTGCGGGTGAGGAAACGGAGGCCAAGGCCAAGAACTAGCCAACCACTCCCAGAGCTGAAGAGAAAGCAGAGACCAGCCTGGCCCAGTAGCAGGAGGGACCCCGCCGCTGTCTCAACAGGTCACACTGGGACCCACGCTGTCCCCGGACAGCCCCCAGGGCGCCTGTCTCACACCACTGCTTTCTAAGCAAATGTGCCAGCAGGCCCCCGACGCGGCCCCTCACCGCCACCAGAGCCTCCGCGATCCGAGAGCGTGTCAAGTGACTGTCCGAGAAGCCGCACAGGCCACAAATGTCCAGCGTCTCTCAGGGCTTTGGCAATACTGAACACAGCGCTAAGCCCACCTCTCGGCATCGCCCCTCCCGGAGGCCGCCACCGGCCCTTGGCTTGGCCCCGGCCTCGGCCACCAGCTCTGACGTCTCTGAACCGAGCTGTGGACCTCAGGACAAATCCGTTCCCTCCCGGCCTTGAAACCGCTTGCCCTGTTCCACACCCCACTCGGGACACCGTGGCCTGCGCCTGCCGAGAGGTCCCCAACCAAGATCGATCCGTGTATGGGTGAGCGGATGAGCACGATGCGATCTACACGGTGACCGCTGCTTCTCCCCCCCCCCCCCCCCCCGCTGAAAAGCAACAGAATGCTGACACAGGCTACCACACGGAAGCACCCAGAAAACGTGACACGCGGTCACAGAAGCAGCCAGATGCAAGAGGCCTCCGTGTCGTATGACACGATGTATATGAAACATCCGGAACACGCAACTGCATTGGGACAGACAGCAGGCTGGGGGCAGGTGGGGGATGGGAACTTACCGTTTAACGGGTGTGGGGTTTTATTTTGGGGAGGTGGACACGTTTGTAACCAGACTGCCGCAGTGGTTGCCCAGTGTAGTCGTGTACTTACGGGCAGTGGACTGTATGCTTTAAAAAGGTTAATTTCGGGGCGCCTGGGTGGCGCAGTCGGTTAAGCGTCCGACTTCAGCCAGGTCACGATCTCGCGGTCTGGGAGTTCAAGCCCCGCGTCGGGCTCTGGGCTGATGGCTCAGAGCCTGGAGCCTGTTTCCGATTCTGTGTCTCCCTCTCTCTCTGCCCCTCCCCTGTTCATGCTCCGTCTCTCTCTGTCCCAAAAATAAATAAACGTTGAAAAAAAAAATTTTTAAAAGGTTAATTTGATATTACAGGATTTTCACCTCAATTAAAAAAAAAAAAAATCAATTCATCACCTTTCACCTAGGACAGATCTGGCTCCAGCCCGCATTTCCTATCCCCCGGACTAAATTCTTCCAGAAGCTCCCATTGCCTTCTGGATCATGTCCAATCCTTGCGTCGTGATCTGGCCTCTTTCGGGGGAGGACACCACCTGGTCCCCGAGGACGGGACTCAGGGACAGTGAGGAAGAGCCTCCCTGGGCCCACCTCTCCCTTAGCTGCACAACCAGCTTCTGCGTGCCTGTCTGCCCCTGTAGGCAGAACATTCTGACGGCAAAGGCACACTCATGTGCCATTCTAGCCCCGCGCTTTACTCGGCACCAGGGGCCAAAGAGTCCTAAGAGCTGACCAGGTGCCAGGCAGGTGTTAACTCACTGAATTAGCGGTCAGAAGTATTATTATCCCATTTTACAGGAGAGAAAACTGAGGGACACGAAGGTGGGCTCAGCGGCGCAAGTTCCCCCACATGGCAACCACCACGGCTGACGACAGACCCTGAGTACTCAGGCTCCGTCCACCCTGTCAATCACCTCAAGAGACAATAAGCGAGCGTTGCGTCAATAAGCGAGTCAGGACAGAGGACTAGATACCCAAGGTCGCTTGCAGAAGAACAACCCAGACTGTGGAAATATGGCTTTTGGACGTCCCGGCCAGAAAGATCAAGGACTCTATCACACAAGAGGCAATGCAGTTCAGCTGCCACCGGTCTCACACCGAGGCCCCCGGCCGGGGACGGTCCCAACCGCCTGGGGTGGGGGGTGGGGAGAACCAGACGAAGACCCTGGACACAGAGAAGCCAAGGAAGTCGTCCAAAGCCAAACAGCTCCCGAGCACGTAAACGCAGGCTGGTCTGACCCCAAAGCCCCCACGCTTCGCTTCGGGGCAGGAGGCCTTGCTGAGTCCTCACCTGACTGCACCCGCACCCCCAGCAGCGTGCAAATTCTGCTAAATGCCTGAGCGGTGAAACAGCGCAGCTGAAATTAAATGGGTTCCAAATGCGACAGGATCTCCACAGCAAATGTGGGATCATACCGGTGGACTGGGTAAATTCTTGGGTTTGAAGGGGAGAGTTAAAAGCACGTGGGCCCTGCTTTTGAAAAGCAGCGGCAGTGGGGGAGGGCGGGGGCTCCTCTCTCGGTGGCCTCCGGCCTCCGCCCAGCCCAGCATTTCGTTAACTCAGCACCCACCTGCTGGGCCCTTCCAGTGGGCCGGGCAGTAGGCATCTACAGGAACCACCCACAGGCGGTTGGGCGGTGGGGGGAGGTGGAGAGGGGGTCCTGGACAGGTGGTCCCTACAGCAAGTGCTGTGGGGCCAGAGGGGAGCGGTCTGGGCCTGTGGAGCTGAGCCGGGGAAAGCCATTCCCAGCACCGGGGCCACTAAAACAAAGGCATTTCCGTGGGCTCACAGCTTCAAATTGCAACAGGAAGCAATCAGGAAAAATAATTAGGTGCCAGCTTACTGGCTCTACTCCGGACCAACGCAGAAATCTAACGCAGAAATTTGGGACAGTCAAGACAGTGGTGCAGAAAGGGTACTTCCTCCTCCTTCCATTTTAGGATCGGATTGCCACATTAGCCGGGGATCTAAAACCCTCACGCTGACATGCTTCCTAATGTTAAAATGATCAACTCTATCTTTGCCTCATACGCGACTGAACTCCACAGACGTGATTCCTTCCCCTTGGGGGCTTGAACCACAAAACGGCAGGCATCCGACTCCAGCAACGTCACCCCAAAAGGGACAGGAAATCCCAAACTGCACCGAAGTGAAAAGCACTATGGCTGGCTGAGAAACCCCACCTTTAAAACAAACATCTCCCCCCCCAACCAAAAAAAAAAAAAAAAAAAAACCTTTTGCCTCCGTGATCCAGGCATTTCCGGAAAGAAAAGCAGCAGCGTTGGTCTGAGCTGCCCAGATACTGTCATTGCTCTGTCGTCACCTTGTTTTGCTAGTATCAGACATGGCTGAGAAATGTAAACCCGCTCCGGAGGGAGATACATTTGGGGTGAAACCGCCGACATTCTCTAGGCTTCGGCTGGGAGGCAAGCGGACGGGAGGAAACTGTCCCCTCTACGCCCCCCCAAACCTCAGGGAAGGGGCTGCAGCCCTGGGAAATGTGACCACAGAGCCTGGCCGGGACACCTCCCTGCAATGTCCACACTGGAAATATTCAGGGAGACAGCTGTTTGCCTTAAAGAGGCCCAGACAAAGGGACCTGAGCCACCCGCTCCCACCCCACCCCCCAAAAAACTGCTACCGGCAGCAACACAGCAGCCCGGGGAGCCCAGGACTCCGTGGCCCCGTCCAAGGCGGCCGGCCACACTCCAGAAAAACAAAACACTCGCGTCCGAAGAGAACGATTTAGGTAGCGAGAGATTTGCTCCAAAACCACATGGCAATCTCCAAATTAAAAGAACATGTGTAGCGTTTCACAACGCTTAAGTTTCCTGAGCCCTCCTGACCTCAACTCCACCCCTCGGGACACACCGAAAGTTGCAGAGAAAGGTCCCCGGGCCCTCGATCTGTCCCCCAGGGTGTGCACAATCGAGGCACCCGCGCGCTTCCCGACCGCGCCGCGCTCCGCGACCACGTCACCCCGCGCGGCGGCCCCACGAGGCCACCCCCCGGGGTGGACACCGGCCGGGTGCCACCGCGGGGAGGAGGGAGGGGGGCGGGCAACGGCCCCACGGGTCCGCCGGGCACCCGGCAGGTGTCGGTCCGCTCGGAAACCGACAGCCTCGCCGGCGAAACGGGGCGGCGCGACAGGCCAGGCCGCCCGGCGCCGGGTCTGAGAACTTTCTGTGCAACTTCGATCAGTTCTCGGGGCCGGCGGGCCAGCCGCGCGGCCATCGGAAACGGGCTCGCCGAGGAGTCCGCGACGCAGGGCGGCGAGGCCTGCCTCCCGGCCGACAGTCCCCGCCGTGCGCCGGCCCCGCGGCCCGGGGTCCGC
>NW_024412786.1:4633630-4635363 GCF_014898765.1 Herpailurus yagouaroundi | reverse complement strand
GAGGGAGATTTGAGACGGACAGAAGAGGAGGAGAAAGAGAAGAAGGCGGAGGGAGAGAGGAGAGGGGTGTGGCTACAAGTCAAGGATAGCCTGGAGCCCCCAGAAGGTGGGAGGGGCAGGAAGGGTCCTCCCCCAGAGGCCTGGAAGGGAGCGCAGGCCCCTGGATGTCAAAGTTCTGGCCTCCAGGCTGCGAGAGCATACATTTCTGCCGCTTTAAGACATCCGGTCTGTGGTTTGTTACAGCCGCCGCGGGGCAATGAATACAGACCCTAATTTTCTCCAACCCATTTTACAGGGAGGGAAACTGAGGTCAGAGAGGTGAGGGCTTGTTCAGGGCATCATCTTGCAACTGTCTTCATACCATAATGGCAGAGTGGAGGGATTGCAACAGAGGTGGTGTGCGTAAAAGGTTTGCTCTCTGGTCCTCTGTAATCACATTTTCCTCCTGTGCTCCGGGGAGTCATACGGCGATGCCTGTTCTGGAAAAAATAAAGCAGGGTAAAAGGGTCAAGGGGCACAGAAGGCCTCACTAGGAAGGCAACATCTGTGCAGACACCTGGAAGAAGGGAGGGAGGGGGCCTTGCAGCCGGTGGGAAAGGCCAGGGCACAGGCCCAGAGGCGCAGTGAGGGGCCAGAGGAGCCGAGCACAGAGAACCAAGGTCGGAGAGGAGTGGGCCAGCTCTGCAGGGTCCTGGAGGCCATCTCATCCGAGTGACATGGGGGACCACTGGAGGGCCAGGAGCAGGGGGGGAACACAACATTCCACTTCCATGTTACGGAGCCTCTGTTCCCACGCGGGAAGGAGCCTCGGGGGCAGGAGAGGAGCCAAGCAGGCCAGCAGAGGGGCCGCGGGAGGGTTCCAAGTTCAAGATGGTGGTGACCAGGATGGCTGTGGAGACAGTGAGAGGCGGTAGGGTTCTGGATCTCTCTGCAGGGAGAGAGGACACGGAGAGCAAGACCAAGGTCGAGAGCGGGAGTCGAGGATGCTGTCAAAGCATTCGGCCCGAGCGCCTGGGCGGCTGGGCTGGCACTCGTTGAGACTGTAAGTGTTGGTGAGCGAAAGACAAGAGACCCCAGGGCGTGGCGTCCCGAGGAGCGGACTGGGCAGCGTCTGGGGATCAGGGAGGAGGGCTGGGCTGGGCGCAGAAAGGTGGGACTCTTCAGCGTTGAGGCCACGATCGCAGAGGAGCGTGGAAGACGAAAGAAGTCCAAGGCCGCACGTTGGCGCCTCCAGGCTCAGAGGCGAGGGGACCAGGAGCGAGGGGCTCCCTGAAGGCAGAGGAGGAAGTGAGTAGAGGGCCAGGGCCAAGCGTGGCTGCTGCATACGAGTGGCCTGGGGCTGGAGACGTGTCCACTGGGCTCTGCAGGTGGCCGGTCTCACGTGCCCTTGGGGAGATATTTGGAAACGCACAACAGCTCACGCGCACCCGGGGTCAACCCGGGCCAGGCGCACAATGCGCACGTCGTTGAACACGTAGGACTCCACCAGTCCACGCGGCGGGCACCTGGGGCAGGGCCCCTGGCTGGAACCCCGGGAGGCTGCCACACCTCTCTGGTCACTCTCTGAGGTCCTCGGGTCACTTCTGGCCCCAAAACAGCGTCGGTGAGCAGCTGCCATGCCAGGCCTGGCTTCCTGATCAAAACGGAAGTTTATTCGAAGTCCCTGCTTCTCCCCTCCTCCAGCTGGCCTCTGCTCTCCTCCTCAGGGCTGGAGTAGGGGCGGGGGCGGGGGA
>NW_024412786.1:4569178-4633530 GCF_014898765.1 Herpailurus yagouaroundi | reverse complement strand
ACTGGGGGCCTGTAGCTTTGGGGATTCCAAATGTTAGTTCTTTCTGTCTCGGGCTCCTTGTGGGCACATTTCAGATGCTATCTGACCCCTGGACGTAGGACTTTGCCCAGTTCTGTGGCTGGCCAGGCAGCTACAGGGATGGCCTTGGCCTTTCATTTATCAGGCATGGAGCAAACACAAGACACCTGTGATGTCCCCCCACCTAGACCCAGCTGCAGGGACATATGTCCCCTGGTTCCTTGGAGCCCCCTTGTCCTGTCTCAGGATGAAAGGGGCCCACCTCAGAGCCTCTCTCTCTTTCTACTAAGCCCTCTCCTCCTTTGTGCTCTCACGGCAGGCAGTGGGCTGCTTAGGGAACAGGCATCCCGGTTTGCCTGGCATTGAGGGGTCCCCAGAACATAGGACTTTCAGGGCACAAACTGGGAAGGTCCTGGGCCAACAGAAACGAGTCAGCTGCCCTAGGGCTGGTGCAACCAAGCTCCCCTCTGTGAGGCCCTCCCCCGCAAGCACCCGGGCCAAACGGACAAAGCAAGCCCCACGCCGTGCCCGCCACCTAAAAGTTAAAAACCCCTCTTGAACACATCAGTATCATTTTTTTATGTTTATTTATTTTTGAGAGAGACAGACAGACAGACGGCGAGTGGGGGAGGGGCAGAGAGAGAGGGAGACCCAGAATCCGAAGCAGCTCCAGGCTCCGAGCTGTCAGCACAGAGCCCGACACAAGACTCGAACCCACAGACTGCAAGATCGTGACCTGAGCCGAGGTCAGACGCTTAACCAACTGAGCCACCCAGGTGCCCCTGAATGTCATTTTTTTTTTAAGTAGAGGAATTTTCGTAAATAGAAGGAGGCAAAAGAGATATCCTAGCCTATCATATCCTGCTTGAAAAATAATTCTGATGATATTCAGAATTATGAGTATTTTTTTTAAATCTGACAAACTATGTGTATGTAGGACAATTTTCCCAGATCGCTTCCAAACTATTCAATGGAGAAACATCCTATTGTCCACAAATGTCTTCATTATTTATATTCTTCGCAAATGTGGCAAAACCTTAGCAAATTTACAACCTAATAAAATTATGGGTGGTCACTGAAGAAAAAAAAGTTATAAATTAGCCCACGGAGAGGGTGCCTGGGTGTCTCAGTCTGTTAAGCGTCCGACTTTGGCTCAGGTCATGATCTCACGGATCGTGGGTTCGAGCCCTGCATGGGGCTCTGTGCTGATAACTCAGAGCCTGGAGCCTGCTTCGGATTCTGTGTCTCCCTCTCTCTCTGAAAAAAAAAAAAAAAAAAAAATTTAAAAATTAGCCCACAGACTATATAGAATATAGAGTGTTCTATCCTCCTAGCTGGACAAACACACCTTCCTAGCACCAGGAAGGCAGGAACTTTTTGGATTCCTCAGAGTTCTACGTTGGAGCATGGTGACAAGAGTCAGGTGAGGTCACTTGACCTCTGCCCCAGGGAGGCACCCGCACAGCCTGGACTCCGTGCTCTGTGCTCTTTGAGCAGGGACTCCGGGGTCCGAGTGCCCGGGGACAAGGTGGGGTGAGCAGCAGGGACCATGCCCCTCAGCCACGCAGCCTCTCCAACCCACCGTCTACACTCTCCGCCTCCTGTCCTCACCTCCTGCTCATTCGATCCTGCCCCCGCAATGACCTTCCCGGTGTCAACCCAAAGTCCGTTCCTGCTGTATCTTGCTTCTCCATTCCGCAGTCTCTTCCACCCCAGGCCTCCCTCCTGTGCTTCCTTGAGTCGCCTCCAATCTTCCCCCCACCCCTCTTCCGCTTCTCCCCTCTCCCGGTCTGGCCCTTCCTGCCCACACACTCCCCGGCTTCAGGCACGGCTCTCCGGGGCTTCACTTTTCTCCACAGCTAGCTACCGCAGCCCCCCGCCCCATCTCTCTCCCCCGGCTCTGCCCACTGCAGTCTGGCTGTCAGCACAACCAGCCTGAGGGTCCCGAAATGCCCGTCTGACCGTGGCCCTCCCTTTGCATGAACCCTCTATGGCTCCCCAGTGCCCCATGGCTCCCGCTCCTGCCAGCTTCTCCTGATGGCATCCATCCCCGCCCCCCCCCCCCCCCCCCCCCGGCCAGGCACAGATCTTCTAGGCTGCTCACTGTCCTCCCAGGCCCTGGGGCTCTGTGTCTAGCTGCTGCCCTCCTGCACACATTATGGTCACCTTTCACTGGGCGAGGCCAAGCGGGCTCAGGTGGGGACAGAGAGAGGGGTAAAGAGAAAGGAGGTGCTGCAGAAACTCGGTGGGCGGGGGAAGGCCCCGCCAGGCCTCAGTGAGGGTGAAGCGGGTGAAGCGTGCCTTCGCAAGGGTCAGCTTGGACGGTGGCAGAAGGGTGTGTGCATGGATGGTGACTCTCAGGTCTGGGGCCAGGAGCAGCCGGTGTCTGGGGTGCGCAGGAGGGACGGGATCTGTAGGCCGGCAGACTGCAGGGGCAAGGACCCAGACAGGGGACCCCTCTAATGGGGGCTCTGCACAGACAGAATATTGTGCGTCGTCTCGGGGACTCTCCCCGCGCTCAGACACGGGGTGGGTCTCAGCCCCTCGCTTCCTGCAGAACATTCTCCATCCCAGTAGGATCCTGAGGTGTGGACACCCCAGGGGCTGTGATGGGAAGGGAAGTCACGGAAGGCGCCCAGGACAGGAGGCTTTGCCTAGAGGAGGTGGAGGAGGGTACAGGTCTCAGGACTGCTGGTGGCTGAGGACACGCCTAGGGGGTCTTGGGTCCCTGTGGTCCCAGGAAGGCCCCTCCCTCACCCCACTGAGGTCTTAGAAGCCGCCTCCGCCTCTAGGCTCTGGTGGGAGTGGCCTCACAGGGTCAGCAGGAGGGCTGGGCCTGGCATGGAGCCTAAAGATACACTTGCGGGGCATCAGGGCAGCAAGGACACGGACCCCTCAGGACGCCGGAGGGTCAGACCCTGGGCTTGCCTGCGCCTCTCCAGGCCTTTGCGCCTCTCCAGGCCTTGGCCCTCGGCCCTTATGGGGAGCAGCAGACGCGGCCGAGAGGCTGACGCTTGGCGTGCCTGGCAATGATGGGGGGGGGGGGGGGGCGGGGAGGACGTGCCTCCTCCCAGCGTCCCCTCCCAGGCCAGGATCCCACGTCCTTCCTGCCTTTCCGTAACTCTCCGACCAAAGATCACAGCGGGCAGCGGACAAGGGCACCCGGCGCCTTTGATGCGCGAGCCCCGGCCCCACGGTCAACAAACCGCCTGGGACTTTGTACCAGGCTGTTTCCTCCCTGCGAGAAAGAAGCCCACACGTCTTCCCACCGCTCTCCCTGTGCCAGAGGCTGCAGGGCGAGTTCTCTCAAGCTGGTTTTCTAGATTCTCCAGGAGCCCCACGGAGCCCCTCCTTGCCTCCCAACAGCCCTTCAAGGAAGGGGTCACGTTTATGCCCCTATTATTCCCTCAGGGGAAACTGAGGCCAGGAGCGAGTTGGGTGACTTGCCTGAGGTTCCTCAATGAGCAAAGGACGGAGCTGCAGACCGCGTTATCTCTGCTGCCTGCAAGGCCCTGTGTCCTTTCCCCGGAGAAGAAGCTGAGACCAGGGGGGCCAGGTGGATGGACTCAGGCATCTCCGCGCTCCGGGCGCGGCGCGTCCTCGGACCTGCAGTAAGCCATGCGGCCACGAGGGGGCAGCAGCATCCTGCCCGGCCTGGCTCTTCCTGGCGCTGGGGAACCAAAGAAACCGCTCTCGGCAAAAATCGGGGTTGGGGCGGGGCGATAGGAGGGAGGAGTCTCAGAAGATGCACCTCCCGGAGGAACCGCCACGCATACCTGACGCTGTCAAGATAAGAGGACAGAACGCAGGCTCCCTGATCGGTGGACACGGTTGGAATGCCAGCTTGGGCAAGTTGCTGAACCCCTGGGGTCCTCAGTTTTCTAACAGGTGTTAATGGGGATGACAGCAGGTGCTGGCCTGGGGAGTAAGGTAGCCGGGTAACACACATCGTGCTACCCCCACCCCCACCCCGGCGCGTCAGCAGCAAGGACCAGGGCTGGGCTTCCTGGCCTAAGCCTGGAGGAGGGTCCTGGGCATCCAAGCTGGAACCTGCTAACACCTGGGTGGGTCCTCCTCAGGGCAGGGAGGCTCTGAGTCTCCCTGGTCCGCCCACGACTTTCACAAGCAGGGCATGTTGTTCCTCGGTGGACACCGGGGACCCACACATCTAGAAATGCGTGACAGCCACCAAGCACCCATGCCAACCCCCCACCCCCACCCCCGCCAGGGACACTCTGGTATCTCCACTTTGTGATAAGAAAACAGGCTCAGAGAGGCTGAGGGCCTGGCCCGGAGCCACAGCCTGCATCAGCCAAGGACCCCAGGGGCTGGGATTTGTGGGGGTGGGGGCGGTGCCCTCCAAGTCCTGCACAAAGGGCTGCCCAAGTGACCTCTGCAGCAGGGTCAGGGATGTCAATTTTCTCCCGAATCCCCTCAGTCAAGTTGGAGACTGCTGAGGGACACTTTGATGGCTGTCCTTCCTCACATCTGCCCCCCGGGCAGGTTTGCAGATTACCTAGGAAAAAACTGGGCAGAACTCACCCTCGGCCTGCCTTCCCCCCTCCCTGGTGGCCCAGGACCCTCAGCCACGGGCAAGTCAATGGGCAGGCAGTGGGGATGCAGTCAGGATTCTCCCGCCACTCACCCCTTGCCAGCCCCAATAGACCGAGGAACGTGAGAATGGCCTGGGGCAGCCCCTATGATCATTATAGTTCAGGCTGGTGTCAGTGAGGCCGGAAGTAGAAGAGAGAAGAGCCCAAGTTCAAAGGCAATGCTTATGGTTCCAATTAGGTTAATGGGATTTATTCTGTATTCCGATTATAGAGTTCATTCATGCTCCCTGCAGATAGGAAAGGATAAAGAGAATAAAAATCATCTATAATCTCAAACAGAGGTCTCACTGCTGTTAGCATTGCTATGTATTTCCTTCCAGTCTTTTTTTTTTCTAGGCACATATGCAGTCATTATTTTTTTTTTTTTAAGGTTTTATTTTTAAGTAATCTCTACAGCCAACATGGGGCTCGAACTCACAACCCCGAGATTAAGAGTCACACAATCCCTGGACTGAGCCAGTCAGGTGTCCCTGAGATGACATTTTTATTTTTATTTATTTATTTTTTTAATTTTTTTTTTAACGTTTATTTATTTTTGAGACAGGGAGAGACAGAGCATGAACGGGGGAGGGTCAGAGATAGAGGGAGACACAGAATCTGAAACAGGCTCCAGGCTCTGAGCTGTCAGCACAGAGCCTGACGCGGGGCTTGAACTCATGGACCGTGAGATCATGACCTGAGCCGAAGTCGGACGCTAAACCGACTGAGCCACCCAGGCACCCCGAGATGACATTTTTAAAGCAAAATTGTGGTCAGAGCTTCTGTTTCCAGCAAAATGACAGGCTGGATATCCAGAGAGCCCCTCTTGAAACAGAACACCTAAAAATACTGAAGCAATATTAGTTAAAAAACAAAACAAAACAAAACAAAAACCTTTTTAAAGCCATGATGGAGTTGGCAGGAAAGTAGGGGACATCTTTCAGGCCAGAAATAAAAAGAAAGCCATATTGGAGTGCTCACGTGGCTCAGTCGGTTAAGCATCCCACTCTTGGTTTCGGCTCAGGTCATGATCTCGTGGTTTGTGAGTTTGAGCCCCTCATTAGATTCTGTGCTGACAGTGCAGAGGCTGCTTGGGACTCTCTCTCTCCCTCTCTCTCTGCCCCTACCACGTCTCTCTCTTTCTCTCTCTCTTTCTCAAAACAAACATACAAATAAACAAATAAACTTTTTAAAAAAGCCATACTCATATTTTCAAGACAACTGGCAACTTGAGCTCTGATGATAGCAGACGTGAATGCTGAGGCTATAAGGGAATTGTCCTTTTACATTTTTGTTGTGAATGCGGATGATGCAGCTATGTTTTTTATTTTTTTATTATTTTTTTTTATTTTTTATTTTTTTTAATTTTTTTTTCAACGTTTATTTATTTTTGGGACAGAGAGAGACAGAGCATGAACGGGGGAGGGGCAGAGAGAGAGGGAGACACAGAATCGGAAACAGGCTCCAGGCTCTGAGCCTTCAGCCCAGAGCCCGACGCGGGGCTCGAACTCCCGGACCGCGAGATCGTGACCTGGCTGAAGTCGGACGCTTAACCGACTGCGCCACCCAGGCGCCCCAGCAGCTATGTTTTTTAAAGAGTTCTCATCAAGGGGCGCCTGGGTGGCTCAGTTAAGTGTCTGACTCTTCATTTTGGCTCAGGTCATGATGTCACGGTTTGTGAGATCGAGTCCCACGTTAGGCTCTGTGCTGACAGCACGGAGCCTGCTTGGGATTCTCTCTCTCTCCCTCTCTCTCCCTCTCTCTCCCTCTTTCCTGCTTGTGCTGTCTCTCTCCCTCTCTCTCTCAAAATAAATAAATAAACTTAAAAAAAAATAAATAAAATAAAGAGTTCTCATCATTTGGAAGATGCGTGCTGGAGTATTTTCAGATGGAATAGCATAATGTCTAGCATTTGCTTCAAGACCCCACTGGGGCGCCTGGGTGGCGCAGTCGGTTAAGTGTCCGACTTCAGCCAGGTCACGATCTCGCGGTCCGTGAGTTCGAGCCCCGCGTCGGGCTCTGGGCTGATGGCTCAGAGCCTGGACCCTGTTTCTGATTCTGTGTCTCCCTCTCTCTCTGCCCCTCCCCCGTTCATGCTCTGTCTCTCTCTGTCCCAAAAAAATAAATAAACATTAAAAAAAAAAAATTTTTTTTAAAAAAAAGACCCCACTGACGGGGGTGGGGGTGGGGGAGTGAGCTCCAAAGTTGGCTGTGTGATTAGTTCATGGAAGTCACTGCAGTATTCTTTGTATGTTTATGTATATTTGAAATACTGCATTAAATGAAACCAAGACCATTGTGGGCTGCAGGTGGCCTTGCCCTGGGGGTGTCTCTGCTCCCAAGAACCTCAGAGCCGGGAAGGAGTTCAGATCAGAAACCCACAAGGAGCTGAGAATCCCCAGGAAAGAGACATCCTCGATGAATGAACAACAAAATTATCTGCCGCATGGAAGGCCGTGAGGATGGGAGGGAGAAGACTTCTTTTTTATATTTAAATTATTTTTATTTTTTTTATTTTTTTTTGAGCGAGAGAGACAGTGCATGAGCAAGGCAGGTGCCGAGAAAGAGGGAGACTCAGAATCCGAAACAGGCTCCAGGCTCTGAGCTGTCAACACAGAGCCGGACGCGGGGCTCGAACCCACGAACCGTGACATCATGACCTGAGCTGAAGTCGGACGCTTAACCGACTGAGCCACCCAGGAGCCCTGAGAAGACTTCTTTGTGTTGGCTGTGGCTCGGAGTCGAGCAGGAACACGTGAGAAGGAAGCAAGAAGTCTCCCTGAGAACGTGTCGGCCTGGCCCTGTACCCACAGGGCTTAGAACAAGAAGCCACATAGACTTCGATGGGGAGGGTGCCATCTAAAGGGGTCCCCTTTGGTAGAGCCCCACAGAGCCTGGCGAAGCAAAGGCAACCGGGGAGCAATGCAATGTTCTGTGTGCTTTGAGCAGCGCCCTCAAAGTTCTGGAACTCACAGAGCACATCAGGACGTGAACCACCACGAACTGAGGTCCAGAGCCATAAAAGCTGGACAACCTTCTGCAAATGTTTAAAGAAACAAAACAGGATACGGGGTGCCTGGGTGGCTCAGCTGGTTAAGCATCAGGTCGTGACCTCGTAAGTCTGTAAGTTTGAGCCCCGCATCAGGCTCTGTGCTGACAGCTCAGAGCCTGGAGCCTGCTTCGGATTCTGTGTCTCCCTCTCTCTCCGTCCCTCCCCTGCTTGCACTCTGTTTCTCTCTCCTTCAAAATAAATAAACATTAGGGGCGCCTGGGTGGTGCAGTCAGTTAAGCGTCCGACTTCAGCCAGGTCACGATCTCGCGGTCCGGGAGTTCGAGCCCCGCGTCGGGCTCTGGGCTGATGGCTCAGAGCCTGGAGCCTGCTTCCGATTCTGTGTCTCCCTCTCTCTCTGCCCCTCCCCCATTCATGCTCTGTCTCTCTCTGTCCCAAAAATAAATAAACGTTGAAAAAAAATTAAAAAAAAAACAAAATAAACATTAAAAAAAAATTTTTTTTAAAGAACAAGGTAATGGGGAGGAGAGTAACGTGAATTGGACAGACGGTGGTAAAGAGAACTCCAAAGAACACAGGAACAGAAGACACAAGGGCTGGGACCGAGGGCGCAACAAAGAAGATCCCGGAGCGGAGGTCC
The DNA here is from genome assembly GCF_014898765.1 of Herpailurus yagouaroundi. Taxonomy (NCBI): domain Eukaryota; kingdom Metazoa; phylum Chordata; class Mammalia; order Carnivora; family Felidae; genus Herpailurus; species Herpailurus yagouaroundi. Next base: position 4,625,270 of record NW_024412786.1, on the reverse strand, counting down.
TGCCCTCACCGAAGAGGGAAGAAGATGCTGGAAAGGTCACCCAGGTGTGGTGCCAGCAGCACTCACCAGAAATGCACCCTCTAGTGCCGGGGAAGCCCGGGCTGGCCAAGTGTCTCGCTCTTGGCCCTCTGCTAGGAAGCCACTTCGGGGCCAGGGGCGGGGGTGGGGGTGGGGGGCAGGAACACACAGAATCAGGACGAGCAGTCCGCCCTCTGCTCTGCTGTCCCCAGCGCCCTCCGGGTCCCCTGCCACAGAGCAGGCAGCAAAAGGCGCATCTTAGCAGGTGGGCAGCAAGTTACCAGGTGGCCCAACAGCAGGTGTGCGGAACCCCAGAAAGAGCTCTTAAAGCCGGCTGGAGGGAGCGACAGAATGCCAGTGGGTAAGCGCCAGCCAGCCTGGCCAGGGGCCGCGCAGGAAACCCCTGCATGGAGCAGACACGCCCTCCACCACGCACCCGAGACTCAGGAACACAATCTTCGAGAACGGGACCAGGGAGACGCAGAATCGGAAGCAGGCTCCAGGCTCTGATCTGTCAACACAGAGCCGCACACGGGACTCGAACTCACGAGCCGCGATCCTCATGACCTGAGCCAAAGTCGGACGCTCAACCGACTGAGCCACCCAGACGCTCCTTTTTTTTTTTTTTTTTTATGTTGATTACCTTGGACTTTCTGGCTGTTTAATCATTTCAGCTTATAAAAAAAGAGACAGAGGATCATTTAACTACTTTTTTCCTATGTTTATACATATCGTTTCATTCTTTTTTTTAACTGCATTTTTTAGTTTGTTCTTTACATTTTTCAGCTGGCAATACATTCAGACGAATTTCAGAAGCTACAAAGGAGTAATTGCATTTTATATGCCATTTTTTATCTTACTTTTTTTTCCCACCTAATATTATGTCCTAGGCATTTCCCCATATTCTTGGCAGTTCTTTACAGGCATCACTTTTTTTTACTGTTTATTTATTTTTGACAGACAGAGGGTGGGGGAGGGGCAGAGAGGGAGAAGGAGACAGAGAATCCCAAGCAGGCTGCTAACGCTGTCAGCCCAGAGCCCGACGCAGGGCTCGATCCCTGATCTCACACCGTAAGATCCTGACCTGAGCCCAAACCAAGAGTCAGATGCTGAACCAACTGAGCTGTATCATTTTTACTAGCCGCTTAGCAATTTTGCTTATGGATAATGACAACTTACTTCAGCATTCTGCATGGCTTTTAGCCTTCTTCCATGTTTCCGGTGTTGGACCTGATATCACAGCTAACGTCCCTGCACATACATCTTTGGGTGTCTCTCTCGTTATGGTCTCAGATGGCAGTGGGCGTGAGAGTCACGTGGGCCAGACTTCACTTAGACTCTGGGTTCCCGGTGTAGCCATGACTTGGGGCTGGAAGTTGAGAAAGACTTGGGGGTCGGGCTCAAATCAGAGCCGAAGGGTGATACACAGCTTTACGGCTCCCGTGTGCTGTTTTCGCATCGGATTTGGATGAATGTTTCTTCTGCCTATCGACCTGGCAACTATTCATCCTACAAATATTTACTGAACACCTGCCGTATGCCAGGCACTGTTCTAGGAGCTTTGGATTCCAAACAAAGACCACCGCTGTCACGGAGCCTACGCTTGAGAGGGGGAGAGACAGATAACAAGTCTACACAAATAAATCTTACAGTATGTCAGAAAATTTTTGGAAAAAAATGTGAAGCGGGTTGGGGGATCAGGAAAACACAGAATGGTCAGGAAAGATCTCGTTGAGAAGGTAGACTAAGAAGGGGAGACTAGAACGTTCAGAGGATGGGGTCAAGAGGACATCTGGAGGAAGAACGTTCCAGACAAAAGGAACAGCCAATGCAAAATTTTTGGGTTGACAATGTGCTGGGTTTTGTTTTGTTTTCATTTTAATGACAAGAGCATTTTTCTATCTCATTAAATGTTAACAAAACTCTTTTCTGATCTCTGCGAAGGGCAAGTAAGCCTGATGTTCCTTCTTCCCCCAGATAACGAGGGAGTAATTCTCTGTCTCCCTCACTGCTCTCTCTGTGCCACTGGACTGTGCGACAGGTCCTGGGAACAGTGACTGGACTCAGCACCGTTGTGACATTTCTCAGCAGGTCCCAGCCCAGGGGGCCAGAGCCGGAAAGAAAAAAAGAATTAATTCTTGAATTTTCAGTTTCTTTTTATTTTTTTATTTTTATTCTTTTGCTTTTTAAAATTTTTTTTTTAACGTTTATTTATTTTTGAGACAGAGAGAGACAGAGGATGAACAGGGGAGGGGCAGAGAGAGGGAGACACAGAATCTGAAACAGGCTCCAGGCTCTGAGCTGTCAGCAGAGAGCCCAACGTGGGGCTCGAACTCACGGACTGCGAGATCATGACCTGAGCCGAAGTCAGACGCTTAACCGACTGAGCCACCCAGGCGCCCCCAAAAGGACCCATTTTTAAGCAGAACGAATAAGATAGTAAGACTCCAGAAATTTGAAGCCTTGTAGGTTAAGAAAACCCGATTGCTTCTAGACACCTCGTAGCACGAAACAAGGCTGCCAGGCAGATTGTAAGTGGCAAAGACCCCCAAATGCTCAGCTCAGGGACAGAGACCAGACTCCACTTGGTGGTTGGAAGGCAAGGAATACAGTCCAGGGTGAGCTGGGTGTATCTCCTTGGACAAGCAAACAGCCTGAAAACAAATAGCAAACAGGTCAGTCTGCTGCTAGCTCTTTGAGGGAAGGAACTGTTTTTCCAGAGAAGTCATGAGACCAGGGGCCCCTGGGTGGCTCAGTCGGCTAAGCATCCAGCTCTCGGTTTTGGCTCGGGGCATGATCGCAGTTCGTGGGTTCGAGCTGCTGACAGCACGGAGCCTGCTTGGGATTCTCTCTCTCTCCCCCTCTCTCTCTCTGCCCCTCCCCCACTTGTGTACTTGCTCCCTTGCTCCCTCTCAAAATAAACATTTAAAAAAAAATAGTAAGTCATGAAACCAGGCTTTAAAACCCTATACAGTCGGGGCGTTAAAATTTTTTTTCCCAACGTTTTTTATTTATTTTTGGGACAGAGAGAGACAGAGCATGAACGGGGGAGGGGCAGAGAGAGAGGGAGACACAGAATCCGAAACAGGAACAGTCGGGGCATTAGCAAGCTTGCGTGGGCAGGAATAGGCTGCCGAAGCTGGACATCCCCCAAGGAGGACATAGTCCCCAAGTGCACACTTCCGACGTGGCCGCAGGGGACAGTGGTCAGGGAAGACTCTCCCAGAAGCTGGTGCCAGTGCTGTGGGACTCCTTGAATCACTACCCCATCTCTAGCCCCCTTTTCCTTCTATCATTAGAGGTTGGGGCCTTCCAGTCCTGACTTGCAGATTTCCTATGTCTTTCGTGTTCATTTCCACTTTCCCTGCAATTTTGCTCTCTGTTGTCACTTTTTCCATCTGATCTTTCGGAAGGTTCTCAGCCGTGACTATCTTTTTGTTTTTGTTTGTGTTTTTTTTTGCACTTACTCTTTTGAATTCTTAATTTTGGAAATGATGTCTTTTAGGTTTGGGGAAACTGTCCACGGCCTGTTTGTATCCGCTCTGCTCTGACAGCTCTGACTCAGTGACAGGCACCCTGTTCAGCTTGGCCTCCATCCCTGGAGGTAACTGAAGCCCCACAAGTCAACTGCCATTGTTTTCTCTGCCGAGACAAACGTGAAGGTTCCTTTGGCTTCTGGGGGGTCAGGTTCTGGGGTTCTCGCAAACCCCCACAGACAGATTCCCCCACATCCCGCCTCTAGGACTGAAGCATTCGTTCCCCGGCCACCTGGAGGGTGGGTGGCCGACGGGACTGCTCTCGGTGGAGTCCCTCTGCTGAACTTGCTCTTAGACAATGGAAACTGCCTGTCCCAAGGTCACGGCCACTTCCTGAGGCAGCTGCACTCAAAGCCTGGCTGATATGGGGGAATAAAGGCCCCAGACCTTTGTCCCCACTCCAGAGATCCCTGGAGGCATCTCAGAGTCTGACTTCCCAGGGAACCTGAGTGCAGATGGGTCTTCTGGGCAGCAGAAAGTCCACAGGTCACGGACCACAAGGGAGCCTTTGTTCAGGGGCCCTGGCAGCAAAGCGCTCAGCAAGCCGGGCCCTCTGCGCAGGTGTGTCGGGGCAGGTCACCATCTTTTCTCAGGGGCGAGCTGAGGTGCACATGTGGTGGACACCCCCCCAGGACGGTCGCTTCCGTCGCAGTCAAAGAGGCAGATGGAAAGCGTGGGGAAAAGACAAAGACCACCCAAATGAGAACAAGTGAAGGCCACGAAGTCAGAGCTTTTGCCATAGGAAGGGAGCCAACGGCCATCACTTGCGTTTTGCAGAGACTCGGGGCAGACAGAGCAGCAAGAAAGCTTTATTGGGGGACGGGAAGGCTCCAGGGGTGCCCCGATTGGAGGCTGTTGGCACGGGGAGCTGACCAGAAGTGGGGCGTCCTGTGTGCTGGCGACGGGAACATATTTGGCTTCCTGTGGTCTTAAGTTGGAAGCAAGGACAAAAATGATGGAAACCGTCAGTTATTAATCAAATCCGGCACATCGGGCTGGTTCTTACAGACGTTATTGTTTCGTTTCTGGCACCATTGCAAGAGATCTGTGTGGCTTCCTGCAAACCTGCCTTACAGGCACGCTGGCTTGCTGGACTGGTTATTGCAGATAAGAGGTGGGTTTTCTGGGCAAGTGGTTGGTTTTCTGGGCGGGCTGCTGCACGTTGTGTGGTTATGTATGATCCGGCTGTTGTGTGTTGTGTTTTCAGCCTCTTAAAGGAGACCCGGGGACTAAGGACAAAGAGCAGGGACCCCTTCAAGGGAGCAGAACCGGGGGCTCATCAAAGGCAAGGGGACCCACTGTTGTCTGGGCAGAGGATTTCATCACTGGGCTGGACCATGGACTCCCAATGTCTCGCACTATTTCCTTTCTGAATGGAAATTTTCACTGCCATTTCCTGTCCCGGCTTCATCATAAATGGGGGGAAGGCAGGCCAGTGGGAAGTGGAAAAAGAAAAAAGAAATGTACTCTGAGAGATGGCATAGTAAAGTCAAAGACAATGAGAATATTCCGAAAAGCTGCAAGAAAAAGACAGATGGCCTCCAACGGGGAGGCGGCGAGACGGGCAGCTGATGCCTCAGAAGCATCAGCAGAAGTCAGACAGGCAGGCAAAGGGCACCGCCGGGGCACCAAGAGGAAATAAGTACCAATCTTGAGTTCCTTAGCTATGAACAATATGTTTCGAGAATGAGGAAGGGGTACGGACATTTTCAGAAAACAAAGGCTGGGAGACTTCCATCAGCAGGTCCTCAGATTTGTTTCAGCAAGAGGAAAGTGACCATAGACAGGAGGGCTGCGAAACAAGAAGGAAGGAAAAGAAAAGAAAGCCATAAACATTTGGGTAAATGCAAAGAAACATTGTCTCACGGAGTATTTTTTTAAAATCACCGAATCAAGGGGCGCCTGGGTGGCGCAGTTGGTTGAGCGTCCGACTTCAGCCAGGTCACGATCTCGCGGTCCGTGAGTTCGAGCCCCGCGTCGGGCTCTGGGCTGATGGCTCAGAGCCTGGAGCCTGTTTCCGATTCTGTGTCTCCCTCTCTCTCTGCCCCTCCCCCGTTCATGCTCTGTCTCTCTCTGTCCCAAAAATAAATAAAAAAAAAACGTTGAAAAAAAAATTAAAAAAAAAAAAATAATAAAATCACCGAATCAACAACATACATAACAACGATAACACAAAAATCGGGAGGGGATAAACGGAGTTACAAGTTCTGAGAGACTGGTTTCATCCTGGAGGAGTCGTAACTACTGATTAAGTTTGGACACTGATAAGACAGGTGACTACTTTTCCTTTTTTAAAAGTAATCTCTACGCCCAACATGGGACTCGAACTCGTGACCCCAATATCAAGAGTCACAAGGTCCACTGACTGAGCCAGCCGGGTACCCCACAGGTGACTAATGTTTTAATTCTGGGGGTATTCACTAAAAGAATAGAAACACAGTGCCTAAGTTCTAAATTAGCAGAGGGGAGAAGTAGAGTAATGTGTTTTTTAATAAGCAATCCAACAAAAGTCAAGAAAGGAGAGATAAGGAAACACAGAGGTAGGACATATAGAAAGTGCAAAATAAGGTAAAAGGTAAATTCTGTGTCTCCCTCTCTCTCTGCCCCTCCCCTGCTCATGCTCTGTCTCTCTCTGGCCCTCAAAAATAAATAAATGTTAAAAAAGTTTGAAAGAAGAATATTTTACTCACAGAATAAGTAAACAAAGTCAGTAGGGAGATAGATTTGGAAAACATAATTACTGAATGAGCAGCTTGATTTGTGTATATAGAGCACTTGGGAACACACATTCTCGTCAAGCACACTCAGAGCATTTGCTGAAAGTGACCATATACTGGCTCATAAAGCAGTTTCAACAAATCTCAAAGGACTAAGATAATACAGAATCTGCTTCTGACCACAGTGCGATTCACCTAGAGACTGAAAACAAACAAAACACTGGAAGATCCCTATTTGCTTGGGAATTCAGAAACACACGTTCAAGTAACAAACGGATTCAGGGAATAGTTTATTTATTTATTTTTTTAAATTTTTCTTAATGTTTATTTGTGACAGAGAGAGAGAGAGACAGAGCATAAGCAGGGGAGGGGCAGAGAGAGAGGGAGACACAGAATCCGAAGCAGGCTCCGGGCTCCGAGCTGGCGGCACAGAGCCCGACGCGGGGCTCGAACTCACGGATGCGAGATCATGCCCTGAGCTGAGGTCGGACATGAGTCGGACACTCAACCGACTGAGCCACCCAGGCGCCACCCCCCCAACCAAGGAAGAGTTTAGATAGGAATTGAGAATAACAAGAATAAAAATAAAAGCATAAAAAATAACAAGAATACTGTAGCCCCAAACCGTGGGGCACGGGGGAAGCAGCACATCGAAGGCATTTGTAGTCTTATATGCATATCTTAGAAAAAGAAACAAAGTGGAAAGTTAAGGGAATAAACACCCATCTCAGCAGGTTCCGTGAGAAGCCGGCTGTCGAGAGGCAGGGGTAGACCAGACAGGAGGGCAGTGGTTAGTGAGTGGGCTCAGCTTCTCCACCTCCTCCAACCTGATAGAAAGGGCGAAGGAAAGGCCTCAGGCTCAGGCCTGCAGGTGGAGAGAAGGAATGAGGGGTTGAAGAGAGTAGGAGGCAACGGAAGCCAAGAGCTTACCGGGAAAGTGTGGGATTTCTAGCAGCTCGGAGGGCCCTGCCGAGGCCGGGGACCACGGATCTTCCTCAGCACCCAGGTGTAGGCAAGAATTCACCTTGGGGGTGCCGTGTCACCAAGCAGGTGTGCTTGAGGACAAGGAAGTTGAAGACACCACGGTGGCAAGAGAGTGACTTTCTTGTCGGATCGCAGAATTCGTGCGAGAGGACAGCAGGGCAGAGGGCAGGAGCACGAACACCCAGGCACCCCTGTCCTTAGAACTTTGAATTGATTTTTAAATGGACTCCTTTAAACATTTTAGGAAGGTAATCACATTTTACGTAAATAATGAAAGCTTGTCTTTAAAAAGTGTACTCTAGGGGCACCTGGATGGCTCAGTTGGTCAAGCACCTGATTTTGGCTTGATCATTGTTTGGCATGATCCTACGGTTCGCGGGTTTGAGCCCCGCGGCAGGCTCTGTGCTGACAGCTGGGAGCCTGGAGGCTGCTTCGGATTCTGTGTCTCCCCCTCTCTCTGCCCCCCCGCCCCCCCCTTATGCTCTGTCTCTCAAAAATAAATAAACGTTAGAAAAATTGTTTTAATTTTTAAAAAAAGTGTTTTCTATTGACTCAATTCTACTCTTGAAACCCACGCTACACTATATGCTAACTAACTTGATTTAAATTTTTAAAAATGTAAAAAAAAAATATTTTTTAATGTATTCTATTTATTGCTTTTCTGTCAGTCCCTTTGACTAGAACAATGTTCACTAAGAGCTGGAGAAGAGTTGTCTTTATAGGGACATCTCTAGTTTTTTTTAATTTTAGTCAATAAGTAAGATTGGGATAATAGTTTGAAATAATTATTCTTTATCATTTTGAGTAAATATTCGTTTATTCCTAGTTTGCTAAGAATGTTTATCAAACCATGTTAGCCACTTTTTACTAAATTGTAGTAGATATTCCTGTCATCTCCTCCCCATGATCAAAAGATTCTTGATCAAGATTTTTAACGATGATCTCGTCACAATTTTGGAAATCAGGATACACAAGGTACGTTGTTTGCATAAGTTGGAGGCAAACGTTTAAAACCAATTTTTTTTTAAATCAACTGTTTCTGATGAGAGTCCCTGCTTGAGCTCAAAGTCCCTCCACCCTGGATTTTTCATTTCTTGGACTCTGAGCCACACTCCCTGCCTGAGTCCCTGGGATATGAACGACTCCAGTAACACGCAGCCCTTGTCCGTGAAGGCAGCAGGGGGATCTGTAGCTGCCGTTGAGGGAGAGGCTGGTAACAGCCCCTCCTCAGACCGGCTCAGAACTTTGCAGTGGAGTGGAGTACAGTAGAACCTTGGTTTGCCAGCATAACTCCTTCTGGAAACATGCTTGTCATCCAAAGCACTCGTATATCAAAGCGAATTTCAAGAACCATTGGCTCAGGTGTAATCATGGGACGTTCGGCATCACGTATTACTCGTGTTGCAAGACATCGCTCGTTTAGCAAGTGAAAATTTATTGGAAGTGTTTCTGTGTTTTGCAGGACGCTCGCAGAACAAGTTACTCCAAGGACAGAGGCAGAGACTGAGTTCCCCGGGGGTCTAGCTCACAGGTCAACCGGAGGTCACGTCCTCTAGATGACCTTTCTCAACGGTAGTCTTTTTTTGTCCAGTTGGCTTCTCTTAGCATAATGCTCTTACTTTTTTTGTTTTTAATGTTTATTATTTTTGAGAGACAGAGCACTTGTGGGGGAGGGGCAGAGAGGGAGGGAGATACAGAATCCAAAGCACGCTCCAGGCTCTGAGCTGTCAGCACAGAGCCTGACGCGGGGCTCAAACTCACGAACCACAAGATCACGACCTGAGTCGAAGTTGGATGCTTAACCGACTCAGTCACCCAGGTGCCCCTAAAACCTTTTGAATAATTCTACTAAACTAACTAAACATGTGTTCAAGTTAAAAACATACTTTTTTTTTCTTTAATTTTTTTTTTATTTTTGGGAGAGAGAGAGACAGAGCATGAACGGGGGAGGGGCAGAGAGAGAGGGAGACACAGAATCAGAAACAGGCTCCAGGCGCTGAGCCATCAGCCCAGAGCCTGACGCGGGGCTCGAACTCCCGGACCGCGAGATCGTGACCTGGCTGAAGTCGGACGCTCAACCGACTGCGCCACCCAGGCGCCCCAAAAACATACTTTTTAAGAAATTAAAATAAAAAAAAACCTCAGTGTAAATCCATTGAAGCCTCGTTTCATAATCTTTAAGACTTTTTTTCCAGTTAGCCTTGGTAAATAACTGAAAAAACAAATTAATATCTCTGAACATTATAAGTGACAGGTCAAGAACATCAATCCAATAGTGCATACATAATTTATATTTCTATCCTCATCAATTATCCAGTTTCATTCTAAAATTTCTCAAATTTTAATTCCTTAGTTTTCTATTTAGAGGGTAAAAAAAAAAAAAAACCCTTCGATTAATAATGACAACAAAGGGTTGAGCATGAAGGGAAATATTGCCCTTGGTTGTTTTTTTTTCCTGAAGAGTAATGGTTCAGAATTTGCTAAGTTGGTCTTCATGGAGACTGTCTTGAACAGAACTACCATGAGTGATGATAAAACTGAGGCGCAGAGAGTCTAAGCTTTTTGCTTGCTGTCACTCCGTGAAAAAGTGGAGCTGGGATTTGAAGCCAGGCAGGGTGACTCTACCCTGCCTTTTACAGGTGGAATCTACAGCAGGACTATATTCAAACAATAACATTCATTCAACAACTAGGAGGACTGGGCTCTGAGTGTATTATTAGCTATTCCTGCATAGAAAGCACCTGAGATGATCTGTGCCCTAAAACAAAAAACTGAGGATTTAAGTATGCCCTTCTCTGCCATGAGCAGCTGTGCACGGACCCTGCTTTACTCTCCAGAGTACTCCACAGAAGCAGGTGCACAGTTCCCAGAGCTGTGCTCAATGGACACTAGGTTCCAGGTGACCCCAATCCACTGAAAAGGGGCTAGGTTCCCCTATAAGAGAACGAATTTCCCTGTATTCTGGGCCATCTTGTCAAGATAGTCCCATTGTTGTCTGAAAACCATTTTCCAGTAATACCTTAGACTGGGGGCTCACAAATATTTTCTGTAAAGGACTAGGCAGTAAATATTTCAGGTGTTGTGAGCTATACGGTTTCTGCTGCAATTATCCAGCAGTGCAAAAGCAGGGAGAGGACGCATAACAAAAAGGTACAACTGCGTACCAATAAAGCTTTATTTACAAAAGCACACAGAGCTAGACTGCCCTAGACTATAAGCTCCTTGAGAAGGAGGCTTGTGTCTTTATCTTTGTAATTTCAGCCCTAGCAATAAAAATTGTCCCGATTTTACCGAAGAGGAAATTAACACAGAGTCACAGATGTTGATTTTTGAGGAAGACAGGCATAGAGCTACATACAGTTGGTGATTTGGCTATATTTTCTCTCGTGAAGTCAACATAGATACTGCACTTCTCACGTTAGATCGGAGCTAGTTGGGAACATTAAAGCAAACACAAAGCAAAAGCATCTTGTCCTCACGAACTCTCCCAACTGGCCTGGCTCTCGGCAAACTTGTCTTTGCAGAGTGAGTTCTACACAACTTGAAGCTAGGAGGTTGCATTGGAGATGGGAGTGATGCAGGCTCAAAACTACATTTCAGGTGCTCCCAGAGCTCAAGCAGGCGTCTGATTTTGCACGCCCTCAGTTTTCCCGGTCTGGTTCAGTTTCCTAACCGAGGACCCCAGGACAGGTTACAAAACAGCCTGAGAATAAAGTCTTTTGTTTATTCTCACTGAGATCATCCTTCACAGACAGGCTTTCTTTGGATTTGAGGGGACCTGATAAAGAGTGTTACACAGATTGGGATTCAGCCACAACCAGTAACGTGCAAAGACTGCTTCCGAGTGAGGTCAAGTCCTATTCACTTTCCTTTACACTCCATTTTGCCCCATTGTGATCCCGCGTCTTACAATTGCAAAACATTTTGTGAGCCTCAGTTTCTGCATCTGTAAAATGGGAAAATAGTGCTTGTCGGAAACTTAAATCAATGAACTTGCAGGTAAATCACTGAACCAAGCCGGGGGCTTGGCACGTTGTAAGCGCTCAAAGCACAGTAGCCACCATCCCCACTCTTCGTTACTATTTGGACCCCCCAGCGCCCGTCACCAGGGGCTGGACCAAGTATGAGGGAGGAGGGCAGAGCTGCGGGTCACCCCTAGGGCTCGGGGCCCTGCGCGTCGTCGGGGTACGTCCGAGCGTCCCTTGCCCCGACCCAGCACCCACGGCCGGGCAGCCGAGGGTAAGCACCACCACTTCCGCCGGCCACCCGTCCGAAATAGCCGCTTCCAGCCGCTTCCGGCTGCGAGCACTGCGGGGCCCGAGCCGCCCCGCGGTGGGCGGGGTCTACGAGCAGCCACGCCCCTGGCTTCCGGCTCACTTCCGGCTGCGCCTGGCACCACCCGGCCGCTCGGGGCTCCTGCCGAGACTGCCCCGCCCTCCCGGGCCCGCCTCTAGTGACGTCAGTTCCGGGGCGGTCCGGGCGGGGCCCGAGCTAGGGCTGCTGCCCGGAGCAGTCCTGGCTCGCGGGCGCTGCTCCGCTGCCGGCCACGTCTCCACGCCGGGCCGCGGGCGCTTCCCCGCCGTCCGACGGCCGCCCGGCCGCCGCAGGCCTGCCGCGCCGGGTAAGGGGCCCGCGCCTCCGTCCGGGGAGCTGTTGTCACGGCTCCCTGGACCGGCTTGCGCCTGGGAGAGGGAGGTGGGGGCAGGAGGAGGCTTGAATCGGGGCACGCGAGGCAGGAGGGTGACAGAGAAAAGATCAGTGGGGGCACAGGGGCAAGACGAGAGGACTGGAGGTGAGGAATAGCAGAGAAGAAGGAACGGAAGGAGCCCGTTGGGGACCGAGACTCAGAATGGGCACGGATGCGGGTCCGAGAGGCTGGAGGGAGGAGGGGGGCTGGAGGAGGGCTGCAGGGAGCGGGGGGGGGGGGGATCCCAAATCGGAGAAGAGGCCCGGGTAGTTCGAGTTTGGGAGCAGAGGATGGGAGAGTTGGAACACTCTTGTATGTTCAGAGAACTCAAAGGTCTTCCCGGGGCAAGGCTGGGCCGCAGGAGGTGTTGCCCTCAAAGAAAGAGTTGGCCTTTTAGGTGACCCAGGCCCTCTACCTGGGAGGGGGTTGTGCATTTCCATCTGCTTGCCTGCCTGCCTCCCCCATGTGAGCCTGGTGGCTGCGTTCTGTGAGCCGTCAACTCTCCGGCTGATAGGAGGGATCAGCATCCACATGGCTTGCGATAAGACATAAACATCGTGCTTAGAAATCTGCCTATGCCAACGTGCGGTTATTTTTACCGCCTGGAGGAAGCATCTCTGAAATTTCAATAAAATCGGTGAGGAAAGTAATTAAAGTATGGGCTCCCACTTGTATGCTGGACTTGCCTAGCGGACAAAGGAATGGCAAATTAGCCCACACCGCCAACAAAAATTAGCCTGTGATCCAGCGTTTAGCCGTGATACCAAAGCTTACAGAAACCTGGAAGCAAGCTTTGTGATTAAGATGATATCCACTTATGCAGGTTTCCATCTGCCACGCAGACACATCCGTTAGACCACAGGGCACTGTCTATACACACAGAACCACAAACCTGTGTTCCTTGGGTTCCGAGACCAAAGTTCAGCCAGGTGACGTGTCAGGATTAGGTATCTGTAGTCTGCCCTATATTTGTTGCTGCATTTCCTGCTCCTTGGTATATATAGCTTCTCCAGCTTGGAGCGGGGGCCCAGGTCGCGTTGCTGCTGATAAATATCACGAGTGATGGAATGTGGGGGTGACACTGTACAGTCCCTTACTGAGCCTAAGGATTACTTGTGTCGGATATTAGGAACCTGACTAAGGCCAGAAAAAGGAGTTCAGCAATTTGGAGTCTGAGTCCATGTAACTTGTACACAGCACTCAGCATATAATAAACAGCTTCATAAAAGAGTTAAACAAAAAAAAAATCAAGCCAAGGTTGGGAGCACAAGAATTCAGAGACAGGGCGTATTGGGAGGCATCACGAGATCATGGACCAGAAAAGGATCAGGAAATTGACACCTATGGCCACAGCCTGGGGGTGCCTTTCTAATGGGAGTGTTTCCTCTCTCAGGGGGTGCTGCCCCTTCCCTGCAGCACTTGCGGGGAGCTGATCGCTGAGAAAGAGGAAGTCCCGGCACCAGCCTAACGCCTGTCTTTCCCTCTTCAGGCTTTCCGCTTAATAATAACTTCATTCTTGTTTATTCTCTAATTGCCGCAGGGGTCTCTTTCCTTTCCATCTATTGTAGTCTGAGACCTTGGGCGACCCAGTCTCCCTGCACCGTAAGAATAACTGGCCCGACCCTCGTTTAAGGCTTACTGAAGCCTTTGCAGGACAGACTAGCATTTTAAGTCTTGTTAATGGTGTGTCCATTGTGAGTCACCTTATAAAGATTAGTGCAGGTCCCCACACACAGATCGTGACATTGAGAATATGCTGTTGGAAAGTGGAGGCAGGACCATTCCAGAGAGATGAAGTCACGACCCAACGAGGGCCTGTTCTTGACTCCACTGCAGCGGCCAATTCCCATTTCTGTGGGAGTGCTCACCAGCCCCTCTGGCTGGGAGTGAATAAGCGCTGATGGTATCCAGTAGAAGTTTCCTGAGAAACTTGTGGTGTTTCCTGACATGGCCTTAGAAAAACGTTCCATATATGCACCCACCTTTGTGTTTGTAACTGTGCGTGTGATCGAACACGTATCCACATGTGGCAGCATGCGTGCACGTGTGTGCCTGTGGGTGTGTGCGGCTGGGTATGCACGCGGCTGTGCGCACACACGAGGGTGCGTGTGGCTGTGTGTGTGCACTTGTTGAGCGTTCGTATTAGGGAGCGAGCCCGTGGCGGTCCTCACGCGTCACCACCTACTAATATCTGCCACTCTAGGAGGTGATGAGCTGTTTCTTAATCTCCTGAGTCTATGTTAACTATTCATCAATGAGATGATTTCCATTTGTGCTGTTAATATCTTTGCATTACCACTGTACTCCTGATTCTTCTAAAGTTTTGGTGGCTCCTAGGAAGATGTAGTTCCTGATATGTAAATCATGGAGTTTCTCTAAATTATTAAAATCTGTATGTGAAACTGTATTCAGTAGGATTACTCTGTGCCTTTCTGCCTGATAGTTCAAAGTACTTGAAGAAAATCAGGCGTTGGTTCCTTTGGTTGGAGCCTTTCAGAAATGTTTTCCAAAAGCGATACATGCTGGTGTTAAGAAAAAAAAAAAAAAAAAAAAAGACATATATATGCAGTAGAAAATGAGAATCACCAGGAAATTCATTCCCCTGGCATAACCACTTTATTAATGTTCCAGTGTAAATCTCTCTAGACCCCTTAACAAATGTCTTTTTAAATAAAAATAGCATCAGAGCGCCTGGGGGGCTCAGTCAGTTAAGAGGCCGACTTTGGCTCAGGTCATGATCTCATAGTTCATGGGTTTGAGCCCCACATCAGGCTGTGTGCTGACAGCTCAGAGCCTGGAGCCTGCTTCGGATTCTGTGTCTCCCACTCTCTCTGCCCCTCTCCTGCTTGCACTCTCTTCTTCAAAAATAAATAAACATTAAAAAAAACTTTTAAGGGGCACCTGGGTGGCTCAGTGGGTTAAGCATCCGACTTCAGCTCAGGTCATGAGCTCACAGTTTGTGGGTTCGAGCCCCGCATCAGGCTCTGTGCTGACAGCTCCGAGCCTGGAGCCTGCTTCGGATTCTGTGTCTCCCTCTCTCTCTGCTCCTCCCCCATTCATGCTTTGTCTCTGTCTCTCAAAAATGAATAAATGTTGGGGCGCCTGGGTGGCGCAGTCGGTTAAGCGTCCGACTTCAGCTCAGGTCACCATCTCGCGGTCCGTGAGTTCGAGCCCCGCGTCGGGCTCTGGGCTGACGGCTCGGAGCCTGGAGCCTGTTTCCGATTCTGTGTCTCCCTCTCTCTCTGCCCCTCCCCCGTTCATGCTCTGTCTCTCTCTGTCCCAAAAATAAATAAACGTTGAAAAAAAAAAAATTAAAAAAAAAATGAATAAATGTTAAAAAAAAAAAAAAATTTTTTTTTAAAGTCCTGACATTGAAAGTTTTGACACACATTTAACGCTGCTATTTCAGTGTCCCCTTCCTCCCTAGGTTTTCCCCCTGTGCTTCTCCTAAGGAGTGTTTACTGTTTTTCCAACCCTAGACGCGTCTGCTAGCAGAGTGGGGCATCTGCCCATGTCGCCCATGTGCCCCAGAGCATGCCATGGCCTGCGGCTGTGCCTCCTCGCTGCCCTCGCGCCCCGCACAGCCGGACCTCGGCCGGCGAGCGCCCGGTGCCAAGCCCGCAGCTCTCCACGGAGGAAGATGGCCCAGCCCGGGAGCACGCCCTGAGCGGCTGCGTCTAGTGAGCGTCCACGGCCCTGCCCGCGGGGCCACCTGCCTGGCGTCGGGACGGCGAGCCCGGAGGGGGCCCCGAGAGGGCTTTACCACGGAGTGGGAGAAGGAAGAGAGCAAAAGGGAAAGACAGCGAAGCCCCGAGGGGGGCCTGTTCGCAGGTGCGTCACCGTCAGAGGGCCCGCCTTCCGAGGTAGCCCACGAGGGGGGTCCGGGAGCAGGGGTGGACAGGAGGGCCTGGGAGCACGTGGTCCTCTGTGGCCCTCTCCTGTTCTTGTGACCCAGATGCCAGATACCACAGGAGGTTTTCTCTTGGCCTTGGGTCAGAATAGCAAAATGCTTGGGGGAACCCCTCTTTGGAGGGGGGGGTGCTGCCCCTCCCCGATGCTGGGGGTGGAGGAGGAGCCCGCTCACAGCAGGGGCCCTGGGAGGAGCCGCCTGGAGGCTGTCCCCAGACCGGGAACAAGACTGTCCCGTCTGTTCTGCGTGAGGAACCAAAAGAGGAGGAGGAAATCTGTTTCGGCACAGCGGATCAGGCCCTCCCTACCTTAGCTGGATTATCAGCCCTGAAGTTCGCTGAAAGGCTAGAGTAGGGTTGTTGGCAGACTTTGGCCCGCGGGCCAAGTCCGCCGGCTGCCTGTTTTTGTGCGTAAAGTTTTATCGGGACGCGGCCGCGCCCGGCCTTTACTCACGGTCCACAGCTGCCCTTGTGCTACAGCAGCAGACTTGAGTCTCTGAGACAGAGCCCGCGTGGCCCACAAAATCTAAAACATTTGCCATCCGGCTCTTTACTGACAAAGTTTGCCGAGCCTGCCCTAGAGATCGGTAGCGAGGGGGACAACAGAACATTCAGGAAGCCCCGGTCACAGCACCCCCCCGCAGCAGACCCCCGACCCAGGCCTCACACAGGGAGCGTGCTGGGCTCAGCAGTGGGAGATTTCAGATGCATTCAGTAGACATAACTGGCCAAAGAAAGAGCCGTTTAAATACATTTATTTAGCGAGAGCCCAGCTGCGTGGCCTCAGCTCATGGGGGAGTGTGAGTTCTTTGTTCCCGAAACCTTCCAGTTTCAATTCTTGCCTCTCATGACGTTGTGATTTTCGTCTGATTCTTCTCTCCCCACCCTACCCCCACTTGTTTCTGTCAGAACAAAGAATGCCTTTTGCATTCTAGAAAACAGATGCAAATCTGTGGTTTGTAGGGCTAAGTCCTCTAAACCTGGGAGCTACCAGGAGCTCTTATGGACAGTTTTGGATGGAGGGTGCAACTTGAAGCTAGAAGAAAGCCGGGGACTCTCACAAAGGGGTGAGAAGCATCGAGGAAGGAGCCAGTCTTCCGGAAGAGTTTGTCCTCGACAGACTTTCCCAGTCACAGGGCGGTTTCACAACAGTCTCCCAGATCACGAGAGGCAGAAAGCCACCCTGTGGCCACACACCCCTTCGTGGCGCACAGGGGCCGTGTTGCGTAGCCCCCGGCAAGGCTAGAAGTGCTTGCTGGGGCAGACTGATGCCCGGCGCTGGGCCACAACCTGCAGGGATCTTACAAGTCCAGTGCGGGTGGGGCCGTCGGGGAGAGGCAGCGGGGCCAGACCTTGAAGGCCACCTTGGCCATGGTAGTGAACTTCGGGGTTATCCGGGGATATTATGGGGTTTAAGCAGTGGAGGCAGGGTCACCTTTGTGGGTTACAAGGATCTCTCTGGAAGCTGTGGGGTGGCAGCCAATTGGGGCCAGGATAGAGACGCTTGAAGGGGATTCATCCGTGACTCAGGGCCAGTGGGAGGACAGTGAGCCCGCCCCGCTCCCCAGGGGCCAGCCTGGTTATGGGGCCACGGAGCACAGTGAGTAGCATCCGTGCCGGGTGAGGAGTTGATCGGGGCGTTTTCACATGGCCCAAGGGCTGCCTTCCGGGACGTTCTGTCGCCGCTCAAGAACGTCATGGCGAGGGCCAGTGGAAAGACCAAAGGCCTTGGGTGTCTTCAGGCAGGACTGATTTTGGAGGTGCCCTCAGGACCCCCAGGCTCATTGCCCGCCCTGCAGCTCCCAGCATGCCTGGGTCCCGTTTGCCCCGTGTCCAGATCAAGTGTTCAGTCGTGGGACCAACCTCAGGCCTGCAGGGGCTCCCCTGCAAATCCCAACTGCCCGGTGGTAGCCTGCCAATCTCTGGGCTGATCCTAGGTCTCTTGGCTTCTGGCCTTGCTGCTCCCACTCACCTCCCCTGCCCCTGCCCCTTCCCCACCACGTGGATCCCATCCATCTTGCAGAACATGGCCCACGTGTCCCTTTCCCAGAAGCCTTCCCTGGCCACGCCCCTCCCCCCACCAGAACTCAGGGCCTCCACACAGAGGACCAGCCTCCAACTTACATGTCAAGGCCTTCCCATGTGCCATCACCTGCCTGCTTCCCAGCACTGAATCACACCTCTGCTTTTTACTTGCAGTAACTTGCAGTGACCTCTTTTCTGTGTCTCCTACTGTATGGCGGGCTCCCTGAAGGAAAGAGTTGTCCGGCTTTCATCTTTTTGTTCTAAGCGCACTGCTCGGCACATGAGCAGGCACTCAGAATATTGGATGAATGGATGAGTGGATGGATGATGGAGAGATGGAGGATGGATGGATGGATGGATGGATGGATGGATGGATGGAGTGGCTGGTGAATGGGTTGATTGGTGGATGGACAGATGTGGTAGTCGGTGGACAGACAGGTGGATGGATGTTGGCCGGATAGACTGATGGATGGATGGGTGGGTGGATAATAGATGGATGAATGAATGATACATGATGGTTAGATAGACGAATGGGTGATGGCTGGCTGGCTAGCTAAATGATATCTCCCACGCGAAGGGTGTGGTCAGCCATCGTGGGGTGCACAGAAGTGTGTTGGGCCTGATATGTGATCTTGGCCAGTCTTGGTGATTGACAGGCCTTGGCCCTGTGAGCATGGTCAGGTCTTGACCCTCTGTCTACTCCTCTTTCACACCAGGAACTCTGGGTGGGAGAATGGGCACTTGGGAGGTTGAGACACAGAGTGAAGTTGGGTCGAGGAGTGCTTTGAGCCTGTCAAATACAGGCACCGGGCAGATCACTAGACCACCATGGTTGAGACGCATCTCAAGCTCCCTGGGTGCCAGGCCCTGGTGGGAAGACTCGGCTCAGTTTGCGGACCTTCCAGAACCCTCCGTGGCAGGCACAGAACCATGCCCCGTGTCCCAGGTGAGGCTGTGCATTACTGACCGGACGCCTTCTTTCTTGACCACAGATCCTTCAGCCCGGCAGCAGGGAATTGTTAGCAGCCTGAGGAGTGGCCAGCTGGGAACCTCAGGGACCGCCCAGCCTTGCTCCTGGCTCACCCACAAGATGTGGACAGCCCTTGTGCTCGTTTGGATTTCCTCCTTGTCCTTATCTGAAAGCAAAGCGCCATCCCAGGATCTACGTAAGTGAGAAAGCCGTGTGATTGCTAGTCAGGCCTGCAGTGGTCCCAAAGCACCCTGAGCCCAAGGGACGTGTGCAAGCCTAGGCCAGCGAGTCAGGAGCCTCAGGGCCACCCAGGTGCTAGGCCGGGGAGGGCCGTCAGGCCAAGCTTCTCTGGGGCCAGCTTGAGTAGAAAGCCCCCAGGGGGCTGACCTCTGAGCCCTGAGAGGGTCATTTGCTCGGCCCTGCAAAATTTCTCCTGTAAACCTGATCCTGTCACTGAGGAATTCGTCTGTTCATACATCAAATATTTCATTACACTCCTGCTCCGTGCGAGGCACCGTTCATCTCCAGGAATTCCTGCCGCAAATCCTTTCATAAAGCCAAGAATTCTTTCATGGTGTGACCATCCGGGCCGTGGTTTGTCTGCTTTGTAAACCTGGGTGTGTGTTTGATGCGTTTTGTTAATGGTGAATCACGCCTCTGAGGTGAGACTTTCGCTCTGTCTGATGTTTCGGGAATTGGATCAGAGAGGGAAGCTCTTAGGCCTTCGATGGGCTCAGGGTTCAGAGGGAAGGGAGTTTTCACGTCAGAGTGGCGAGCGCCTCTCCGGTGGGCGGCAGGCTCGATGTGTGCGGGAGGAGATGGGAGGGGAACGTGCTCCCACGTCCCCTCCTTTATTCTCGCTGGACTGTGGGGTCAGTCCCCACCGGCCAGGACAGTGAGCCAGAAATTAAGACGCTCCCTGATGGGGCGCCTGGGGGGGCTCAGTCGGTTGAGCGTCCGACTTCAGCTCAGGTCATGATCTCGCGGTCCGTGGGTTCGAGCCCCGCGTCGGGCTCTGTGCCGACAGCTCGGAGCCCGGAGCCTGCTTCGGATTCCGTGTCTCCCTCTCTCTCTGCCCCTCCCCTGCTCATGCTCTGTCTCTCTCTGTCTCAAAAACAAATAAAAACATTTTTAAAAAATTAAAAAAAAAAAAAGACGCTCCCTGAATAATCCACCTGCCCAGGGTGGAAAGTGACTCTATCTTTTCCTCCCTTTTCTGACTTTAAGGGCACCTAGTCTCTAGCCAGACAGCTACTTCAGCCAACAATGCCTCGGTGACGGCGGCTGTAAGAGTCCTTAATGACACATCGGGAACGATGACCGTGCTGACGCCTCCTGTCACACTGACCACAGGGACTCTGGGGGCCGACCCCAGCTCTCCTGCAGTCACAGCAGGGAGCACATTCAGGACAGACACAGCTGGCCCGGCAGCCTCCGGGGGACCCTCACCAGCTTCGGTGGCGTCCACACGGCAGACCCTGTCCTCCGCGACCGCTCCCGGCGCAGCCCCCACGCCGGCCCTGAGTGTCAGCCCGCTGCCAAGAACGGCGGCGCCCGTGACGTCGGCCACCGTTGCTCGGACCACAGCTGGCACCGCAGCAAGCGCCAGCGCCCCGACAGGCGCGCGCGGCCCCCCCGTAGCCAGCCCCGCGCCCCCCACGGGTCCCCAAGCGCTTGACGTGTCCACACGAGGCCCCACCGTCCGGACGTCGACGGCCCGGCCCGGGGCTGGCACGACAAGGGGGCCCACGCCCACCCTCGCCGACACAACCCCAGAGCCCACCCGCCCATCCACGGCTCCCGTGTCCACCACGGCAGTGACCGCCACCGAGGCCCAGGCCCGGGAGCCGGCTGCCAGCAAGCCGCCGGCACGGGCCCCTGACTCCGCCCCCACCCCCAAGGTGGAGGCCACGGCCCCCACGACGCGGCCAGGCCCCGAGCCGTCGACCCGGGGAGCTGCGGGCCCAGACACGCCCCGGACGCCGGAGCAGGTGCGGCCCGAAACCCCGCCTGGTATCGCGTCCACCGCCCCGACACCCGGGAGCTCGGGGGGCTCCCAGGTGCCAGCCTCGGCCCCGTGCCCGCTTAGCACGCAGGGCCCGTACCTGGTGGTCACCACCCGGCCCCTTCCCCAGGCTCTGGTGAACAAAAGTTTCCTGCTGGCGGTGCTCTTGCTCGGGGTGACCCTCTTCATCGTAGTCTTGGTTCTGCTGGGCCTGCAAGCCTACGAGAGCTACAGGAAGAAGGAGTACACGCAGGTGGACTATCTGATCAACGGGATGTACGCGGACTCCGAGATGTGAGGGGCCCGAGAGGCGGAGCCCGCCCCTCCTTCCGTCTGGCCTCCGAGACCAAATCAAGTGCTTCCAGATTCTTTTGGTGCAGTTAGGACGAGTGCCGGACGCTTAAGCATATCTACTTCTGTCGGATTGACTCCACGAGCCCTCGAGAGTTGCTTTGTTCATATTTATTTTTGTAAACAATCATGTCAACGGAGCGGGCAGCGGCCCCGCCACGGGCAGGCCTGGCAGGGCCCAGGTGGGGATCCTGACCAGAATTAAAGCAACGACTGCTTTCCATTCAGACCTGTGTCTCCCCGTTTGTGTACGTCCTGTCCCGTCCCGTCCACCGCTGCGCCCGGCCGGGGGCGGGGGCGGGGGCGGGGGCGGGGGGTGGGGGGCCTTGCTGGGATGCACATGACGGGACTCGTGTTCGTCAACGTCGACTGCTCCATCGGGCCCGGGGGTCTGCTGTGTCTGTGCTGCTTCCTGGGGCTTCGCTCTGATGCCCGACCCTGCCCCGCACTCGGTGGGGGGAGCCCCAGCCCGTCTCTGGCACCCCGTGGAGGCAGAGACTTTTTCACAGACGCCCTTTTCTGAACCGTTCCGTGGCGCAAGCTTAGAGCCTCACGTAAAACACACGTGAGCTCCTCAGTGTGGCCGGGTCGGCCTGCACCTGCTCGACCCCCAGGCCTCAGCGCTCCCGGGGCCCTCTCCCCTGAGCAGGAGGACGTCCCTGGGCTCCCCTGTCCCGCACAGCCCTCAGAGCCAACACTAAGTGCCCGTCGGGCCAGCCGCTGCCCTCGTGCCTAACGCGCTAACCCATTTATCCCCCACCTCAACCCCAGGAGAAGCAGCGCGATCCCCATTCTAAAGGTGGGGCCACTGAGGCACGGAGGAGGGGGAGGCATACTCGCACACCGAGGGCCAGAATCAGGGTGTGACCCAGCGACTCACCTGCCCAGGTTGAGGGTGGCCTCGGGCCTTTCTCGGCCTACCTGCCCAAGACGGTGAGAGCAGTAAAGCTGTGTTCCCAGACCAAGCGTGCAGCTCCTAACTGTGTGACTTGGAGCAAGTGTGGAATATTCTGGAACTCAGCTCCTCCATCTGTGAAATGGGGAGACATAGAATAATCTGTTGTGGACCCAGGGCTGTGGGACCTGGCTCTATCGGGGGAGGGGAGTCAATGCTTGCTTCTAAGTGCTCTGAACCCTAAAGAAGAGACCATTTAAAAAAACATTTTTTTAATGTTTATTTATTTTTGAGAGAAAGAGAAAGACAAAGTGTGGGTGGGGGAGGGGCAGAGAGAGAGGGAGACACAGAATCCAAAGCAGGCTCCAGGCTCCAAGCTGTCAGCACAGAGCCCGATGCGGGGCTCGAACTCACGAACCGCGAGATCATGACCTGAGCTGAAGTCGGACGCTCAACCAACTGAGCCACCCAGGCGCCCCTAAGATTTTATTTTTAAGTGATCTCCACACCCAACGTGGGGCTCGAACATACAACCCTGAGATCGGGAGTCGCGTGCTCCACCGACTTGCCCACGTATCCTTACGAACGGGCCCCTGCGGCCGCTGCCTTGCCTGGGTCCCCCCACCAACTGCCCGCCCCGCTCCAGCCGTCGTCCATCCTGCAGCCAGGGGTCCCCCAACACACAAACGTGACCACACCTTTCCCTACCAATGTGCCTTCCCAAGATAAAGGCCCAGCTGCTCTGCCTGGCACTCCAGACCAAGGCAAACCCTTCTGGGGGTCCTGGCCAAGCAGAGCATGAGGGAAAGAGCCAGTCTCAAGATAGCTCATAGGAGGCGGAGACCGTCCAAATCTGCGGGGGTCACGGGTTTGGGTCCCACGCTAGCCCCCCACCTTGGAGGCCACCAGACTGCAGTGAGCCAGGCAGCCATTCCTGGCCTGCTCGAAAGACCCATAAATATCTGATAAATACCTCAATCAGGTATTTATTGAGCACCCACTGTTTGCCAACCAACTGGAGATTCAGGGATGAATTCACCTGCCCTGCCCACGGGAGCTCAGAGTGTGGTGCGTGAGAGTGAGGAACGCAAGGAGGCAAGAGGTAGACACACAGAGGAGGCCCCCGGGCCCCCCCCCCCCCCGGAAGGGCAGAGAAGGCTGCCTGGCAGAGGGGACTCAGAGACCTGGCTCTTTGGTGGCAGGGGCTGTGGCTGGTTCGGTGCCCGGAGCAGCACTGACACGAAGGAGCAGGGTCCCTGTTTGAGAGTCCGAATGAAGGCCGGGGTGCAGTGAAAATCAGATTCGGGGTTTGGCCCCCATGGGGTCTCTCCTCCCTCCAGTGAGGAGACCAAGGTGTGGGAGGGCCAAGTGGCTTGCCCAAGACCACCCTCCAAGTGGCAGCACAGGATTCGCTGGGGGAGCACAGGGAGCTGGGGCGCCCAAGGCAGGCAGCTGGCCCATTTCCTCTGGAGGCACCCCTGCGTGCCCAAGCCAGCGAGGTCCAAGGGCTCCCCCTGGCGGCCACCCCTCCCTCCCTCACCCTGGGTGCTGGTCCCGGCCGCGCGCAGCGCCCCCAGCTTCCCCAGGGCCGGGGATCCCGCCAGCCTAGCTCTCCCTGCACCGGAAGCCTTCCTGGTGACCCCGCACGGGCGAACTCTCGCCCCCGCATGCTCCCAGACCGGGGTGTCGTACTGTGGGACACTGTTCTCGGTGCAATTCTGTCATGTGTGCCTGTGACGGTCTCCCCCCGCCCCCAGAAGGAAGCCAGGAGTTCAGGGAGAGTGCAGCAACCTCGCGCACAGACCCTTGTGCCTCCAGCCCAGAAGGAGCCAGCGGGGCCGCTGAGCAAGCCATCCGTGTCCCCGCTCAGCCACAATTTTTATATCTACAAAACCTCTCTCGGCTTCAAAATCGGACCAGTGTCCGTGCGGCACAGGGACGGATAACAGCTAATATTTTTTGAGCACTTGCTGCATACCAGACAGTTGAGTGGTAGCTATCATCTCATTTAATTAACTCAGACTACGGTCTTCGCGCCCCTGACGCCCTGCCCCCCCCCCCCCCCAACTCATGCTCCAAAGCGGCCAGAGCCATGGTTTAAAAATACAACCCAGGAGAGCCTGGGTGGCTCAGTCGGTTAAGCATCAGACTGTTGACTTCAGCTCAGGTCATGATCTCACAGTGTGTGAGTTTGAGCCCCACGTGGGGCTCTGCGCTTACAGTGTGGGGTCTGGTAGGGATTCTCTCTCTCTCTCTCTCTCTCTGCCCCTCCCCTGCTTGCTATCTCTCTCAAATAAATAAATAAATAAATAAACTTAAAGAAAAACCTTAAAAAAATTAAGAATAAGAAATAAAAAATACAACCCAGATCCCTTCCCCCCACCCCCCATCCCCGCCCCCCCGCCCCCGCCTGGATCCCTTAATGGCTTTTCACTTCAATAGGGAAACAATCCAAATGTAGACTAAGGACGAGCATGGCCAGAGGGAAGTTTTCATGAAAAATCTGGGAAATGGGAGATCCAGGCAGAGGGAGGAGGGACCATGGAGCCCCCCCGGACAGAGGGAAGCTGGCGAATGTGGACGACAGAAGGGGAGAGTGGCAGAGACAGTGGGGACAGGCCCGGAGGACACGGCCAGCGTGAAGCAGGGAAGGAGGCGAAGGCCCAGGAGTTCGCTCCGCAGAAGAATGTCATCGATTTCGGCTTTAAAAATTATTTTGTTGTGGGGCGCCTGGGTGGCGCAGTCGGTTAAGCGTCCGACTTCAGCCAGGTCACGATCTCGCCTTCCGTGAGTTCGAGTCCGGCGTCGGGCTCTGGGCTGACGGCTCAGAGCCTGGAGCCTGCTTCCGATTCTGTGTCTCCCTCTCTCTCTGCCCCTGCCCCGTTCATGCTCTGTCTCTCTCTGTCCCAAAAATAAATAAAAACGTTGAAAAAAAAATTAAAAAATTATTTTGTTGCACTGCAGTCCTTACAAAGTGGCCTGCTGTCTGGGATTCACTTTTTTTTTTTTTTTTTAAGTAGGTTCCTTGCCTAAGGAACGTGGGGCTCGAACTCACGACCCGAGATGGCCGGCCAGCCGCCCTGGGATTCACTTGAAAACACTTCAGCGCGAGGGGAAGGTGCCAGGGGCAAAGGTACCACCAGACGGCATGTTGTTGCCGTGGAATATGGTTGGTGGGAGCAGCGGGGTCCGCTACGTGCTCCCTCTCTGGGCACGTCTGGAAATTTCCATGATGACAAGTTGAGAGAAGAGAAAGGAATGCGGTAGAAATGCGGTTTAAACCTCTTAAGTAAATGGTGGCTCTGGTTGCCACGTGGAGGGCAGCCTGGGGGCCGCGCCCGAGGGCCCGGTCCTCCCAGGCAGCGAAGACACGGTTTGGGCCAGGGTGTGCCCGCCCCAGGGGGAGACGCAGAAGAAGGTGCAGACACGTTTTGGAAGATGAGTCAACGGGACCTCCACTGTTTCTTTCCACACCCCACACCCGCACTCACACGTAGCGGCAGTCAGGATGACCTCCCCGTGTGGGGCTTGAGGGGCTGGGAGGGGGGTGACGTCCTTTCCAGGAAACGGGGAGCAATGCACCCCTATTCTCAGCGCGCTGCTCATGGCTTCCTTTAACCCTTGCTACAACCCTATGAGACAGAACTGTCATTCTCCTCACCACCCCCCTACACACACAGAAGGGAAACTGAGGCCGGAGAAGTGGTGAACCTGGCCAAGGTCACACAGCAGCAGGGGGGCAGCGCTAGGGCCCCAGGTCCCACGCTTCTGCCGCTGGCTCCGCTGCCCCCTGCTGGGAGATGGGGGGAGGTGGGGGAGGGAATCCCGAGATGCCTGTCAGGTGTCAGGAGGGCGTGGGACACGAGTCTACGGGCTGGGAAGGCCCCCACGGGAAAGACGCATCAGCGGAGATGGCTTTCGAAGCCAGGAGGCCAGAGCAGGTGGTCCGAGGACAGAGAAGGGGTGACTCCTTCCACCGGGAGAGTGTGGCATCCTGGAACCTGAGACATGCGGCCGAGGGCCGGGTGAGAGAGGGACAAGGCACGGGGAGGGTGAAGAAGTGGGCGGGCAAGGAGGCCGTGACCTCGGGCCACGACTTGGAGAGGTTCAGCCAGGCACGGGGGTGGGAGGAGGCACGGGGCAGCAGACCGAGGTGCGCGGGCGACCAAGAAGGATATTCTCTTTTTAATTTTTTTTTCTCAACGTTTTTATTTATTTTTGGGACAGAGAGAGACGGAGCATGAGCGGGGGAGGGGCAGAGAGAGAGGGAGACACAGAATCGGAAACGGGCTCCAGGCTCCGAGCCGTCAGCCCAGAGCCCGACGCGGGGCTCGAACTCCCGGACCGCGAGATCGTGACCTGGCCGAAGTCGGACGCTTAACCGACGGCGCCACCCAGGCGCCCCCAAGAAGGATATTTTCAAAGTTCAGCGTAGTTAACATACAGCGTCGAATCAGTTTCAAGTGCATAATCTAGTGATTCAACGACTCCATCCGTTACTCAGTACTCATCATGAGCGTCCTCTTAATCCCCAAGAAGGGTTTTTTTTAATCTTTATTTTCGAGAGAGGCAGAGAGCAGGGGCAGAGAGAGAGAGAGAGAGGGAGAGAGAGAATTTCAAGCAGGCTCCACGCTGTCAGCACAGAGCTCGATGTGGGGCTCAGACTCTCAAACCGTGAGACGATGGCCTGAGCTGAAACCGAGTTGGACGCTCAACGGACTGAGCCACCCAGGCGCCCCAAGAGGGATTGTTTCTTAAACAGAGATCCTAGAGCGCCCAACAGTGCTCGCTGCCTCCGCACACGGTCGGACCCACTATTGTCCCCCATTTCCAGATGGGAAAACTGAGGGCAGGAGGTGAGGCCCAAGGCCGCACAGGTAAGGGCAGAGCCAGGGTCTGGGTCCAATCCGTCTGGCTCCACGTCCCCACGTCCCCACGTCCCACACTCCCACCGCCAAATCGACTCAAACACCAGCTTTGCTTCACTGGGGCCACCTGCTGACCAGAGTGGCGTTCTCAGTGAATATGCACACTGTGTCCCACGAGCAGGGCACGCGGCAGGGGCTCGGTTTCACCCTGCTGACTGTGGAGTTACCCGGTGGGACAGGGCACTGTGCGAGGGAAGCAGGTACAAAGGCATCCAGGTGAGCAGAGAGAGGAGCACAAGGGGACTTCCAGCGGGAGGTCCTGGACCCCGTAACTGGAAAGGCATGGAAATGGGAGGCCCCACCCCCTCGCCTGGCCTTTCTCCTGAATCTTTGGGAGCCCCCCCTCTCCCCCCCGCCCCAGCACAGCAGCATTTTGAGAGCCGCAGAGAACTCCCAGGAGCCCTGAGCGGCTCTTTGTCTCAGGCAACCTTGGATCGGAAGGAACAGAAGCCTCAGGAGCAGAGCTGTCCACCCCTCTCCGTTTCTTCTTCTTCTCTCTGCACCTCTGCATTCTCCTCCCAGCAGAGCCCCTGCCTCTGTAAGACTTAGGGTCTGTTTTCTCCAAGGGGCTCTGGCTTGTAACCTCGGCACCAGCACTGGCCCATCTAAGCTGCGATGTCCCACTCCCAGGGCCTCCTATTGTCCAATCCACTGTGGCCAGGGGGCTGTGCCTAGTGGGCTGTGGGTGCGGCCCAGATGTTAAGAAAAGAGGGTGGGGGCGCCTGGGTGGCTCAGTCGGTGAATAGTCCGACTTCGGCTCAGGTCGCGATCTCACCGCTCGTGGGTTCGAGCCCCGCGTCGGGCTATGTGCTGACAGCTTGGAGCCCAGAGCTCCCTCCCCTGCCCCTCCCCTCTCTGCCCCTCCCCTGCTCTCTCTCTGTCTCTCTTCTCAAAAATAAACATTAAAAATTTTTTTAATTAAAAAAAAAAGAACATCGATGTTCTCACGCACCTCAGTCTCTGCCCTACGGAAGCCCAGAGGAGGCACGTGTTAGAACATCAATGACTACATTATTTGTCAAGGCGAAAATTGCACATGCTCTAAACAGTCTTCAATAGTACCCCGAAATACGCACAGCAGTTTAAAAGAATGAGCTAGAACTATCTGTAACCGAATCAACAGTTTCTCAAGACATATTTTTGAGCATAAAAGGGAAAGTTACTGATGGGACGGTACCGTCGTGCTTGCGTTACGGAGTTACCTATTTCTCCGTAACAGTATCACCACGGATTCAAACAGCACACATTTATCATCACAGTTTTTGGGAGTCGGAATCGGGGCACGGCTTAGCCGGGTCTTCTCTTCAGGGTCTCCCAGAGCTCTAACCAGGGAGTTGGCTGGAGCTGTGCCCTCATCCGAAGCTCACCCGGGGAAGGGGTTGCTTCCAAGCTCACATGGTGTCGGCAAGAATCAGATCCTTGCAGGTGTCCGGACTGAGGGCCTGTGTTCCTTGCTGGCAGGGGCGCTGGAGGCCTCCCTCCCCTCCTCGCCGTGAGGCTTACTCCGTAGGCAGCGGGCTTCAGGATAGCCCACTTCTTCAAAGTCAGCAAGAGAGTCTCCAAGCAAGATAGATATAAACTCTTGTATTTTGGGGGCACCTGGGTGGCTCAGTCAGTTAATCGTCCTACCGGCTCGGGTCGTGATCTCGCGGTCCGTGAGTTGGAGCCCCGCGTCGGGCTCTGTGCCGACAGCTCGGAGCCCGGAGCCTGCTTCGGATTCTGTGTCTCCCTCTCTCTCTGCCCCTCCCCTGCTCACATTCTGTTTCTCTCTCTTTCTCAAAAATAAATAAACGTGAAAAAATTAAAAAGAATTTTTTTTAGTCTTGTATTTGACATAACACTCACCGTCTTAACCGTCGACGAGCGTACGAGTTCAGTGGCACCAAGCACGTTCACGGTGTTGTGTAACTATCACCACTATCTGCCTCTAGAGAAACTCTGTACTCATTAAGCAATGACTCTCCGTTCCCCTCCCCCCGCCCCTGGCGACCTCGACCCAACTTTCCATCTCCGTGAATTTGCCTGTTCTAGACACGGTGGAATCTAAGTAGAGCCACACAATACGTGTCCTTGCACTTCTAATTTCAGTCATCTGTTCTTTTTGCTGCCTTAATCTGGCTGAATGTCTGTCAACTCTGTAGATCTTCCGAAGAGCCTATTCCTGGTTTCCTGGATTTCCTCGATTGTCCTCCCGCCCTCCATTGTGTCCACCTCTGTTCTAATCCTTATTACTTCCGTTTAAGGCCTATGGCTAGTTTACTGATTGGAGATCCTTCTTCCTTTTTTAATACAGGCATTTACTGCTGTGGATGTCCCTCCTGGGACATCACCTGGGATGTCACCTCCTGGTGCCCATCTCTGATTTCCCTTGCGATCGCTTCTTTGTCCGATCGATCGTTTAAGAGTACATTGTTCGGGGCGCGCCTGGGTGGCTCGGTTGGTTAAGCGTCCGACTCTTGATTTCAGTTCAGGTCACGATCTCACGGTTTCCTGGGTTCAAGCCCCGCATCAGGCTCTAAGCTGACAGCTTGGAGCCTGCTTGGGATTCTCTCTCTCCCTCTTTCTCTGCCCCTCCCCCTTCAACATAAATAAATAAACTTAAAAAAATTTTTTAAAAAGGGAGTGTGTTGAGTTCCACATATATGTGACTCTTTCAATTTTTCTTCTGTTATTGATTTTCACTCTCATTCCCTTGTGATCAGAAAACATACTCTCTATCATTTCAGTCTTTTATGATTTATTAAGACTTGTTTTGTGGCCTCACACGTGATCTGTCCTGAAGAATGTTCCACATGTACTTGAGAAGAACATGCATTCAGCTGTTTTCAGGTAGTGTCTGTATTATCTCTGCTAGGTCCAGTCCGTTTTATAATGTTGTTCAAGTCTCCTTCTTATGGGCTCACCTTTCATTGTTGTATCCTTTATTGAATGTGAGGTATTAAAATCTCCCACTGTTTGGTAGAACTGTCTATTTTTCCTTTCAGTTCTGTCCATTTTTGCTTCACATATATTTTAGGGCTCCTTTGTTAGGTAGGTATATGTTTATAACCGTTATCTCTTCTTGCTGGATTGAATCGTTTATCAATATGTAATGTCCTCATTAGCTCTTATAACCGTTTTGACTTATAGTCTATTTTGTCTGAAAATAATATAATCCTCTCTCTTTGGATTACTATTTGTGTGGAATATCTTTTTCCATCCTTTTACTGTAATTTCTCTGTGTCTTTGTATCTGAAGTGAGCCTCTTATAAACAGCATAGAGATAGATCATGTTTTTATACCCAATCTTCCCATCTCTGCCTTTTAGTTGGAGAATTAAAGTCATTTACATTTAAAGGAATTACTGATAAGGAAGGATTTACTGTGTCATTTAGCTATTTGTTTTCTGTTTTTCTGCTCTTCAATTTTTCCATTACTGCCTCTTTTTGTATTTAGTTGATTTTTTGTAGAAAGCTATTTTGATTCCCTTCTGCTTTCCTTTTCTATATATTTTTAATTATTTTCTCAGTGGTTACTTTGGGGATTACAATTAACCTCTTAGCCTCATAACAACCTAGTTTGAATAATACCAACTTTGTTTCAACAGTATATCAACATTCTGCCCCTGTAAATCCCTGTCCCTTCTTTAGGTTGCTTTCTGCCACAGATTACATCTTCATTTATTGCCCATTAAAATATATTTACAATTATTGTGTTCTGCACTCCTCTTTTAAATCATATATGAAAGAAAAAAAGGCTGAGTTACAAATCAGAAGTACACTAATACCGGCCTCTGTATTTATCTGTGTTACATTTACTGATGTTCTTTATGGCTTTAAGTTACAGCCTGGTGTTCTTTCAATTAAGACTGAAAGCCTCCCTTTAACATTTCGTGTAGGGAAGTTCTACTGGTAATAAACTCTGTCAGCTTTTGTTTACCTGGAAATACCTGAATTTCTCCTGCATTCTTGAAGGAGAGTTTTGCTGGGTATAGAATTCGTGACTGAGTTTTTTTCTTTCAGGTCTTCACATATGTCATCTCACTGCCTTCCAGACTCCATAGTTTCTGAGGAGAAACCAGGTAGCTATCTTTTTGAGGATTCCTTGTATGTGATAAGTTGCTGTGCCCTTGCTGCCTTCTAAATTCTCTCTCTGTCTTTAGATTTTGACAATTTCACTATAATGTGTCTCAGTGTGGGGGCACCTGGGTGGCTCAGTCAGTTGAGTATCCGACTTTGGCTCAGGTCATGATGTCACGGTCTGTGGGTTCAAGCCCCACGTCGGGCTCTGTGCTGACGGCTCAGAGCCTGGAGCCTGCTTCGGATTCTGTGTCTCCCTCTCTCCCTGCCCCTCCCCTGCTTGTGCTCTATCTCTCTCTGTCTCTCAAAACTAGATAAACGTTAAAAAAATAATGTGTCTCAGTGTGGATCTATTTGAATTTATCCTGCTTGTGATTTGTTGAGCTTCTTAGATAAGGATATCCGTGTCTTCTTCAGATTGATGACATTTTCAGCCATTATATCTTCAAATACTTTTCTGCTGTTTCCTCTCTCTCTTCTCCTCAGACTCCTATAATGCATATGTTTGTGTGCCTGGTAGTGTCCTACAGGTCCTGTAAGTTCTGCTCATTTCTTTTTCTTAAAAAAATTTTTTTTAATGTTTATTTATTTTTGAGGGAAAGAGAGAGAGAGAGAGAGGCAAACGGGGGAGGGACACAGAGAGAGAGGGAGGCCCAGAATCCAAAGCAGGCTCCAGGCTCTGAGCTGTGAGCACAGAGCCTGACGTAGGGCTCGAACTCATGAACCGTGAGATCATGACCTGAGCCGAAGTCAGACGCTCAACCAACTGAGCCACCCGAGTGCCCCGGTTCTGCTCATTTTTATGCATTCTTTTTTCTTTCTGCCCGTCAGACTGTAGAGTTTCAATTTTCTTATCTTTAAGTTCATTGAACCTTTTCCTCTGCCTGCTCACATCTGCTGTTGAGTCCCTCTAGTGAAGTTTTCATTTCAGCTATTATACTTTTCACCTCCAGAATTTCGTTATTTGTTTTTTATGTCTTCTCTTAAATGATATTTTCATTTTCTTCAAACCTCATTCTCCTGATTTCTTTTCGTTCTCTGTCCATCATTCCCTTTAACTCATTGAGCATACTTAAGGATTGATTTCATGTCCTTGACTAGCAATGGCCAATGTCCAGGCTTCCTCAGGGATGTAGCCTGCCAAAATTGTTTTCCTGTGAATGGGCCATGTTTTCCTGTTTATTTGTACGTTTTGTAGTTTTAGCTGAGAACTGGATGTTGTGACTGTTATAATGAAATAACTCTGCAAATCTGATGCTCTCACTCCTCAGGGATTGCTAGCATTTGCTTGTTGAGGGCTGGCATTTGTGACTTTTCCAAACTATTCTTGCAAAGTGTGTGTTCCTTATTGTGCATGGTCAGGAAAGTTTCTGTTCCATTAAATCTGTGGTCAGCCAGTGACCTGACAAAGATTTTTTAAATGTCTGGCAAAAAAAAAAAAAAAAAAAGTTTGCTGTCTCTTTTTGTCTCTTTAAATCTCCCCATAGATCCTGCCAGGGGATCTCAGCTTCTACAGCTAAGAGGTCCGAAACCAAGGCAAACATCTGCGCTCACCCCTCAAAACACTGCCACAACAACACCAAAGTACAACCCCAAACATTTGAAGAACAAGGACGCTCCTGTCCACCCTGGCACAAGCCAGCCATTCCAGCAACATGGGCCTCCGTCCACCCCCAGCCGTGGCAGGACCGAGGAACAGGGATGGTAAACGGTTCCTGCACACTTCTCTCTGACCAAAGAGTAGCAGCTTCTGCCTTCTTTAAGCATCCCTCTGATTGTTATAAGCATCCAGTTAGGTTTCAGAGTTCCGGAAAGGTTGGTTCTCCTCTTTTCTGCTCTGTCATTGCTTCCGTGGAAGGATCAACTCCTAGGGCTTCCTACTCTGCCATTTTGCGTGACATCGCGATCATACATAACATAATCATTTACCTGTAATCACAGACATCTCGTCATCTTTGCTGCATTGTACCGATTACAAGAAACAAGTCACAGGTCCTTCCCACGCTCAAGGGGAGGGAATTCTAGTAGGTCATGAATATCAAGAGGCTTGGACCACCAAGGCCTTATTCTATCCTCCATACTGCTTAGGTATTATGTTATCTCTTAATAAACAAACATATGTATACGTATATGTATATGTATATTTATATGAAAGAATGGGGAAAGTTCTGGAAAAAGATGCACTGAATTCTTTAAAAAAAGTTTTTTTATGTTTATTTTTGAGAGAGAGAGAGAGAGAGCATGAGCAGGGAGGGGCAGAGAGAGGGGAAGCCCCAGAATCTGAAGCAGGTTCCAGACTCTGAGCTGTCAGCACAGAGCCCGATGCGGGGCTCGAACTCACAAACTGCGAGATCATGACCTGAGCTGAAGTCGGACGCTCAACCGACTGAGTCCCCCAGGCGTCCCAAGATGCACTGAATTCTTAATAGAAGGCAAAGGACAAGGATTGTTTGTAGAGTGTGGGGAAAAGTAAAGAGGTAAATTTTTCCTTTTTTGGAAGAAAATACATTTAAATATTAACCAAAAAATGACTGAAGAATTGTAAACATCAGGGCACCTGGGAAGCTCAGTTGGTTAAGTATCTGACTGTTGACTTCACCTCAGGTCATGATCTCATAGTCTGTGAGTTTGAGTCCTGGGTGGGGCTCTGCACTCTCTCTCTCTCTCTCTCCCAAAATAAATAAACTTAAAAGAAAAGAATTGTAAACATCTTCAGAGGGGAGATAAATATTGATATTTGAGCTGTGTCTGGAGTTCTTCAGGAAGAAAGACACATCTATTAATTTCAGAATTTCCACTGATTCCCTTGACCCCAAACAATTGCAGCGTCCAGTCTAAGAATACAAATGGAGGCCCTGAAAACATGCGCTAAATACTTAGACATTAGAAATGTCTTCAGTTTTCACCTTGTTTCTCTTCCCATTACGAGCAATTCAGCCCCAAAGCCCTTAGGTAGGGCAGAAAATAGAAGGTTGTTTGTGTAGGTGGAGACAAAGTTTGATGTCCTACAGCAAGGCCAAGGTGTACAGCCAGGACTATGGTAAGGAGAGTGAGGAACTCACCCTGGGGGAAACCTTTCAGAGGGTGTTCAAAAACTCAGAATTAAGATAAATCGCATTTTAAGGTAGGATTTTAAAAAGTCAAAATAGGGGCGCCTGGGTGGCGCAGTCGGTTAAGCGTCTGACTTCAGCCAGGTCACGATCTCGCGGTCCGTG
Source organism: Herpailurus yagouaroundi (assembly GCF_014898765.1). NCBI lineage: Eukaryota > Metazoa > Chordata > Mammalia > Carnivora > Felidae > Herpailurus > Herpailurus yagouaroundi. Next base: position 4,590,973 of record NW_024412786.1, on the reverse strand, counting down.
AGTTCGAGCCCCGCGTCGGGCTCTGGGCTGATGGCTCAGAGCCTGGAGCCTGTTTCCGATTCTGTGTCTCCCTCTCTCTCTGCCCCTCCCCCGTTCATGCTCTGTCTCTCTCTGTCGCAAAAATAAATAAACGTTGAAAAAAAATTTTAAAAAGTCAAAATACATGCAAAAAACATCCGTAATGAGTAAAATATCAAAACATTAGACTAAGGATCGGTATTACTGAATTTTTCTTTTTTTTCCTTAAAAAAAGGTTTTTTAATGTTTATTTTATTTTATTTTATTTTATTTTAAATTTTTTTTAACGTTTTTATTTATTTTTGAGACAGAGAGAGACAGAGCATGAACGGGGGAGGGGCAGAGAGAGAGGGAGACACAGAATCAGAAGCAGGCTCCAGGCTCTGAGCCATCAGCCCAGAGCCCGACGCGGGGCTCGAACTCACGGACCGTGAGATCGTGACCTGAGCCGAAGTCGGACGCTTAACCGACTGAGCCACCCAGGTGCCCCAATGTTTATGTATTTTTGAGAGAGAGAGAGAGAGAGAGACAAGTGGGGGAGGGACATAGAGAGAGCGGGAAACCCAGAATCTAAAACAAGCTCTAGGCTCCAGGCTCTGAGCCATCAGCACAGAGCTCGACTCGGGGCTCGAACTCAAAAACTGCCAAGATCATGACCTGAGCCGAAATCAAGAGGCAGATGTTTAACCCACCAAGCCACCCAGATGACCCCGCCCTGAGTTTTTCTTTTGTCTCAAGCTCCGATGTGACTCAGCACAGCACTAGTACGTCAAGAGGGCAGTTGTGTGAGGGTGTGTCCCCGCTGTGGGTGAGTCCCTGAGGTGTCCACACAGGTGACAGCTCAGCATGGGGTTTCAGAGCCTAGTGATGAGGGTGTTCACATAGGAGGTATCTTGGTGCAGAGTGTCTGAGCCTTAGCTGGGTGAGGAGGACACCCCGAGAGTAGTGGCCAGGTGCAGGGGTCGGGCCCCAAGAAAGGTGAGGAGAGTGTGCATGAAGGAGGGAAGACCAGTGCGGATTTCTAGAGCCTGCAATCAGCCCTGTGCCTCCTGGCATAGGTTGCCAGTCTGTGTATGGTGAGGGGGGCATTGGTGTGGGGGACCATCCATGGCAGAGTCGGTTACATTGAAAGGAATTGATTAAGTAAAGGGATTATGGACTTAGACATGTTTCTCACAGTTGGAGAAAGAAGGTACAAATTTCAAAGGGAGAGGGGTGCCTGGGCGGCTCAGTCGGTTAAGCACCTGACTTCGGCTCAGGTCATGATCTCACCACTTATGAGTTCAAGCCCCGCGTCGGGCTCTGTGCTGACAGCTGGGAGCCTGGAGCCTGCTACGGATTCTGTGTCTCCCTTTCTCTCTGCCCCTCCCTTGCTCATGCTCTGTGTGTCTCTCTCTCTCAAGAATAAATAAAACATTAAGAAAAAAATTTTTAACAAATTTAAAAGGGAGAAAATTAGAATAAAACCTACGGTGTTGGGTGGGAGTTGGAAACATTGGTGTGATCTAACAATTTTCTTTTTCTTTTTCATTTTTTTATTCTTTTCTTATTCTTTTTATTTCTTTGTTTCTTTGCTTATTTTGAGAGTGAGAGAGAACATGAGTGCGAGCAGGGGAGGGTAGAGGGAGAAAGACAGAGAGGGAGAGAGAGAAAGAATCCCAAGCAGGCTCTGTGCTGTCAGCTCCCATGACCTTGGGATCATGACCTGAGCCAAAGTCAGACAGTTAACCAACTGAGCCACCCAGACAAGCACCCTGTCTTTTTAACTTTTTAATAAACAGCCAAACTATTTTCCAAAGTGTTTGCACCATTTTAAGTTCCTGCCATTAACCTTAACCTGTAAGAGTTCTAGTTGCTCCATAGCCTTATCAACATTTGATGCTGTCAGCCTTTTTTTTTTTTAAATATTTTATTTATTTTTGAGAAAGAGAGAGAGACAAAGTACAAACGGGGGAGGGGCAGAGAGAGAAAGAGACCCAGAATCCAAAGCAGGCTCCAGGCTCTGAGCTGTCAGCACAGAGCCCGACGTGGGGCTCAAACTCATGGACCACGGGATTATGACCTGAGCCGAAGTCGAACGCTCAACCGACGGAGCCACCCGGGCGCCCCTTCTCCTATTTTTTCTCTAGACGCTTTATATTTTACATTTAGGTCTGTGATCTATTTTGAGTTAATTTTTGTATATGTTGAGAAGCATGGATTGAAATTTGCTCTTGCAGGGAGATGTGCAGTCGCTCAAACTCCATTTATTGAAAGGACTATCCTTTCCTCACTGATTTGTTTTTGTACTTTTCTCCAAAATCAGTTGCCCATATATTTATGGACTTCGCAATCTCTATTCTGTTCTATTGCTTTATTTGTCTTTATGTTAACACCACACTGTTTTGTTACTGAGGCTTTATATTAAGTCTTGAAATCAGGCAATGTTAGTCCTTCAACTTTTTCTTTACGAAAGCTATCTTGGCCATTCGGGGTCTTTGAATTGCCATGCAAATTTTAGAATCAGGTTGCCAATTTTTTACAAAATAGTCTACTAAGGGGCGCGAGGCTAGCTCAGTCCGTAGAGCATGTGACTCTTGATCTCCAGGTTGTGAGTTTGAGCCCCATGTTTGGTGTGGAGCCTACTTTAAAAAATAAAGAGGGGTGCTTGGGGGGCTCAGTTGGTTAAGTGGCTCAGTTGGCTTCCTCTTTGGGCTCAGGTCATGATCTTGTCATTCCGTTTGAGCCCCGTGTCGGGCTCGGTGCTGACAGCTCAGAGCCTGGAGCCTGCTTCCAATTCTGTGTCTCCTTCTCTCTCTGCTCCTCCCCTGCTCATGCTCTGTCGCTCCCTCTCTCTGTCAAAAAGAAATAAACATTAAAAAATTAATTTAAAAAATATAAATAAATAAATAAATAAATAAATAAATAAATAAAGGGGTACTTGGGTGGCTGAGTCTGTTAAGAATCCGATTTTTGGTTCCAGCTCAGGTCCTGATCTCACGGTTTGTGAGTTGAAGCCCTGCATCAGGTTCCACACTGCAACACAAAGCCTACTTGGGATTCTGTGTGTGTGTGTGTGTGTGTGTGTGTGTGTCTCTCTCTCTCTCTCCCCTTCCCCTGCTTGCTCTCTCTCTCCCTGTCTCAAAAAATAAATAAACTTAAAAAACAGAAGACTTTTTAAAATAAATAAAAAATAAGTAAAATAATAAATAGATAAAAAATATGTTTATAAAAAATAGTCTACTAAGATTTTGACTGAAATTGTGTTGAATTTATAGATCAGTGCGGGGAAATTGGCATCTGAACAATATTAAAGTCTCCAGCCTACTAATGAGGTACGTGTCTCTACTTATCCAGGCGTTCTTTTGTTTCTCTCAATAATATTTTGTAGTTTTTGATGTGTCAGGCTTACACACCACCTTTTACCTCATTTTTTCCTATTTCATTTTCGATGCTATTGTACTTCATGTTATTTGTTACGAGCAGGTAGGAATACAGTCAATGTTTGCATTTTGCTGTCTTGCTATACTCATTTACTAATAGCTTTTTTGTAGATCTCACTGGATTCTCAACACAATCATGTCATTTGTGAGTAAAGGCATTTTACTGCTTCCCTTCCAATCTAATGTCATTGATTTCTTTTTCTTGCCTGATTACGTTGCCCTGAAACTCCAGTACAATGTTGAATAGGGATGATCATGTTAGCTGTAGGATTTTCATAGATGCCCTCCCTTATCGAATTGAGGAGGTTCCCTTTTATTCCTAGTGTGCTTCCTGTTTTTACTGGGAATGGTTGGTGGATTTTGTAAAATGCTTTATGCATCTATTGAGATGATAATATAGTTTTTCTTACTTGGTTTGTTAATATGGCAAGTTACATTAATTTTCTTAAATTTCTTACAGTTAAGCCAATCTCGTATTCCTAGAGTAGCACAACTTGGTCATGATATGTTATCCTTTTAACATATCATTGGATTTGATTTCCTGAAAATGTGTTAAGAATGTTTGGATGAAGAGGCACCTGGGTGGCTCAGTCGGTTAAGTGTCTGATTGCAGCTCAGGTCATGATCTCACAGTTTGTGGGTTCAAGCCCCTTGCGGGGCTCTATGCTGACAGCTGGGAGCCTGGAGCCTGCCTCGGATTCTGTGTCTCCTGGTGTCTCTGCCTCTCCCCCACTCATACCCTGTCCATCTCTCTCAAAAATAAATACAATTTAAAAAATGAATAAACATTAAATAAAAAAAAAAGAATGTTTTCATGAAGAATGCGTTCATGAAGATAGTGGTCTGAAGGGTTTTTATAAGTCTGTTTGTTTTCCCCTGTAAAGTCTTTATTTCAGGTTCAGAATAATTCTGGCCTCAAAGAATGAGTTAAGAAATATTCTCACGGGCTAAACGGGTAAGGGCAATTAAGGAAGATACTTGTTGGGATGAGTACTGGGAGTTATACACAGGAGATGAATCAGTGGAATCTATTCCTGAAATCATTATTGCACTATATGCCAACTAACTTGGATGTAAATTTTTTAAAAATGAGAAAAAATTATTTAAAAATAGTTGCAAGCTTAAGAAAATCATATTCTGATGGGATATTATGTATCAGGTACTATTTCATTCACAAGCATGGTCAGGTCATAGCTTATTAAAGAGTTTAATTTTTGCAGAAAGAAAGAAAGAAAGAAAGAAAGAAAGAAAGAAAGAATCTCACCTCTTCAATTTTCTGGAAGATTTTGCATAGAAGTGGTGTGTTTTTTTCTTCCCTAAATGTTTGGTCAAATTCACCAGCAAAGCCATCTGGGCCTAGAGCTTATTTGTGGGAAGAATTTTAACTACAAATTAAATTTACCTAATAGATGTATGGCTACGTGGGTTATTTATTTCTTCTTCTTTTTAAAAGTTTACTTATTTATTTTGAGAGAGAGACAGAGACAGAGAGAGCTAGAGAGAGTTGAGGAAGGGCAGAGAAAGAGAGAGAGAAAGAGAGAGAGAGAGAGAGAGAGAGAGAGAGAGAGAGAGAGAATCCCAGGCAGGCTCCATGCGATCAGTGGAGATTCCCATATGGACCCGAGTCCCATACAGACCTGAGTCGGTCACTTAACCAACTGAGCCACCCAGGCAGCCCAGTTGAGTGAGTTTTACTAACTTGTGTCTTTCAAGGAACTTGTCTGCTTTAGCTAAGTTACTGAATTTGTAGCACGTTGTTCCTAATTCTTACTACTCTTTTAATATATGTAAATCTTAGAGTGAGTCACCTCTTTCATGAATGAAATTATTAATTTGTATCTGCTCTCCTTTATTGTATTTATTTTATTATTGTTTTTTAGAGAGAGAGAGTGCGAGTAGGGAGAAGAGGAGCAGAAGAGAGAGAATCTTAAGCAGGCTACACACTCAGTGTGGAGTCCCACACAGGGCTCGATCCCATGGCCCTGGGATCTTGACCTGAGCCAAAAATCAAGAGTCAGACGCTTAACCAACTGAGCCACCCAGGCCCTCTTTCTCGCCTTTATTCTTGATCAATATAGCTAAAGCCTTATAAATCTTACTGGTCTCATAAAATCACTTTTGAATTAGTTGATTTTTCTCTATTGTTTCAGTTTTCTATTTCATTCATTTGAATTTCATCTTCGGTGTTTCCTTCCTTCTGCTTATTTTGGGTTTAATTGAATCTTCTCTTATTGGTTTCTTCACGTGGAAGCTGAAGTCTTTGAGACCTTTCTTCTTTCCTTTTTTTTCTTTTAATTAAAAAAATGTTTAATGGTTATTTATTTTTGAGAGAGACAGAGACAGAATGTGAGTGGGTTAGGGGCAGAGAGAGAGGGAGACACAGAATCCGAAGCAGGCTCCGGGCTCCGAGCTGTCAGCGGAGCCCGACGCGGGGCTCGAACTCACGGACCGTGAGATCACGACCTGAGCCGAAGTTGGACGCTCAACCAACTGAGCCCCCAGGCTCCCCATCTTCTTTTCTAATATACCTAATTTAGTGTTTTATATTCCCTCCCAGATACTATTTTAGGTACACATTTTGATGTGCCGTGTTTCATTTTCATTCAGTTCAAAACACTTTCTAATTTCCCTTCTGAGTTTTTGATCTATTATCAGTGTGCTGTTTAGCGAATTTGGAGAATTTCCAAAGCCATTTCTGTCATTCATTTCTAATTCAATTCCATTGTAGTCAGAGAACGTACTTTGTATAAAGGGAATCTTTTTAAATTTATTGAGACCTGTTTTATGGCTCAGGATATGGTCTAACACGTGGGCACGAAAAGAATGTATTCTGCTGTTGTTAGATGATGTGTTCTATAAATGCCGATAAGTCAAGCCATGTGATAATGTTTAACTCCTTCTATATCTTTACCAATTTTCCATCTACATGTTCTATCAACTATTGAGACCGAGGTATTAAATCTCCAGCTGAAACTGTGGATTTGTGCTTTCTTTCTTATATTTCTTTCACTTCTCCCTTCATGTATTTTGAAGGTCTGTTATTAGACAGACACATAAACATTTAGGAATGTTATGTCCCCTCGATAAAATGACCTACTTCTCACACTGAAAGAAAATTAGGGATATCTGGTAACATTCCCCCTAAAACCTACTTCGATACTAATAAAACCTCCCCAGATTTCTTTGTACTGGTGTTAGCATGGTATATCTTTTTCCTCTGTTTTTTTTTTTTTTTTTTTGCCTTCAACCTAGCTGTGCCTTTATATTTAAAGTTTGTTTCTTGGAGATAGTATATAGGGGCGTATTAAAAAAATTTTTTTTAATGTTTATTTATTTTGGAGAGAGAGAGTGAGCGCAAGTGGGGGAGTGGCAGAGAGAGAGAGGGAGACCCAGAATCCCAATTAGGCTCCAGGCTCTGAGCTGTCAGCACGCAGGGCTCGAACCCACAAACCACGAGATCGTGACCTGAGCCAAAGACAGACGCTTAACTGACTGAGCCACCCAGGCGCCCCTGTAGGACTTGCATATTTCTTAGAATTCCGTTGTATCTCCTCTGTTGGGCTTATCAGCTAATACTCTTTGGTTTCCTATTTCGGTGGTCGCTTTGTAGTATGTACCTTTAACTTATGACTGCTTACCTGCAGGTGCCATTAGCAATGGCACTCCCGGTTGCTTACCCAAGGAAACGGAAACTTCCATTCACACCAAAACCCGTCTGTGAATGTTTACGGCAGCATTATTCATCGCAGCAAATAACTGGAAACAACCCAAACATCCTGCGACCGAGGCACAGACCGACAAACGGACAAACAGCCACACACTGGAATACGGCCCAGCGACATAAAGAAACCAGCTGTTAACGCACCGGCGACGTGAAAGGCTCTCAAAAGCACTGTGCTGAGTGAAACAAGCCAGCCTCAAAAGGTTATGTACTGAAGAACTCCATTGACCGGACATTCTAGAAGAGGATGGAGAACAGGCCAGCGGTTGCCAGGGGTTAGGGGACGGCTTGACTCTGAACAGGTAGCATGAGGAACGCGGGGGCAGGGGGACAGCTCCACACGCTCACTGCGGTGGGACACACGTGGGAAACCTCCCAGAAGCGTCTACCAAAACCAACCCCAACAAAATGATGTTCGATTAAAAGCAAGCAAACAAGCTCAGCCGTGCATTAGAAACGATCTTGGGTGTTTGTGAGCAGAGAAGTTTTCAGGTGACCTCACGGCACCTTCTTGCCAGAACCTGGTAGCTTCCTGATCCTTTGGTCCCTTTATCTCGTGGGTTCTCTTCCTGCCTCTGGTCCGGCCGCCCACTCCCATGGCCGCGCCGGGATCTTCCTGCCACCAGGAACTGCGGGACTCAGACCAGCCCCTCTCTAAGCCAGTGGCTCTTCCACGGGGGTGATGCTGTCCCCAGAGGGCGTTTGGCCATGTCTGGAGACATTTTTGTCACAACCAGGGACAGTGGTGGGTGGGATGCTGCTAATCATCCTACAAGATGCAGGACAGATCCCGGGACGATGAACCCTTTGGCTGCAGATGTCAAGAGAGCCAAGACTGAGAGACCCTGCGGAAGCCTGCATAGACTCCCCTGGACCCATTTTGGCGGGACCCAGAACCCCTCAATCTGGTCTTCTATCCTCTTTCTCGGGCTTGTAGCCCATGGCCAACCAGCTCAGCCACTCTTTGGTGAACATTCTCGTCGTCGTCAAGCCTCTTTTACTTATCATACAAAAAATTTCACGGGGTGCCTGGGCGGCTCCATCAGTGAAGCATCCGACTTTGGCTCAGGTCATGATCTCGCGGCTCATAGGTTCAAGCCCCTCATCAAGCTCTGTGCTGACAGCTCAGAGCCCGGAACCTGCTTCGGGTTCTGGGTCTCCCTCTCTCTCTGCCCCTCCCCCCGCTTGTGCTCTCTCTCTCTCTCTCTCTCTCTCTCTCTCAAACGTAAAAATTAAAAACAGGTAGGGCCCAAGGTGGGGACCTTATCGGAACGACTTGAAGGTGGAAAACCGGTGACTGAGTCAGAGCTGACATTCACCGAATGCCAACACCACTGCCCCCGAGTCCCCCCAGTTTTCCTGCGAGGTCGATATCATGCTGTCCCACTTCACGGATGTCATATGGAACCCACGGGCAGGAAGGCCTGCTAGCCCGCCCCAGAGTTAGCAACAGGAGACTGGAAAGACAAAGTAACGAAAACGGCTCTTCTCCAAGCTCTGTCTGGACACGCCGCTACCCCGCCTCGACTTTCTGCCTTTCCCTGCAGAGCTGTTCTCCCTCTAGTCCAGCGTGTTCCATTCGGCCTGGAACACAGCATCAGGTAGCCAACCGAGGCCTGCCTCACGCACGTGACACTAATTCAGGAGCCCAGCAGGGTACAAAAGGCGTTTGTGATCAGCAAACTCAAATCCTCTGCTCAGTTGGTTTTTTAAACGAATCGACTTTCTTTCTTTCTTTTTTTTCAAATTTTTCAAAAATGTTTTATTTATTTTTGAGAGAGAGAGAGACAGACAGAGCATGAGCAGGGGAGGGGCAGAGAGAAGGAGACACAGAATCCGAAGCAGGCTCCAGGCTCCGAGCTGTCCGCCCAGAGCCCGATGGGGGACTCAAACTCGCCAACCGTGAGATCGTGACTTGAGCTGAAGTCGGACGCTTAACGGACTGAGCCACCCAGGCGCCCCTCGACTTTATTTCTCTTAGAACAGTTTTAGATCTACAGAAAAATTGACAATACAGAAGTTCCCATATACCGCCCGCCCCACCCCCAGAGTTTCCTGTATCACTGACATTGTGCGATCGTGGGGCACATTTGTTTCACTCATCAATCAACCAACGTTGACACATTATTGCTAACTGAAGCCCATATTTTACGTTAAGTTTCCGCATGGGTGTGGCGCATTCTATTAATCCACCGTCACTGTGGCACACAGAACAGCTGCACATCCCAGAAGTCCCTTTGCTCTGCCTACACCCCTCCCCCCTCCCCCAAATCCCTGGAAACCACGGAAATTTTCACTGTCTCTACCATTCAATCTTTTCTAGAATGTCTTACAGTTGGAATCTCATAGTATGTGGTCTTTGCTCGTTGGCTTCTCCTCCATATCCTTTTGTGGCTTAATAGCTCATTTCTTTTGGTCACTGAAGAATATTCCATTTTCTGGACGTACCACAGTCTCTTTATCCTTATACCTGTTGTATGACATCTTGGTCATTTCTGTCAAAAAAATTTTTTTGATGTTTTGTCTATTTTTGAGAGAGAGAGAGAGAGAGAGCGCGCGCGCAGGGGAGGGGCCAAGAGAGAGGGAGACACAGAATCCGAAGCAGGCTCCAGGCTCCCAGCTCTCAGCACAGAGCCCGACGCGGGGCTCGAACTCACAAACCGTGAGATCATGACCTGAGCGGAAGTCTGACGCTTAACCGATTGAGCCACACAGGCGCCCCAGATTTGTTGTCCATTTTTTAAACTGAGTTCTTTGTTCTCGTCTAATGCATAGAGAGGATATCTCTCTCCATTTAATTGGGTCTTCCTTTGTTTCTCTAAGACACATCTGGCAATTTTTAACATGGAGGTCTTGCGTAGCGTTTGTGAAACTTAGCCCTAAGGATTAAATGCTGTTGTAAGTGAAATTGTTTTTAAAATTTCTTTTTCCAGTTTGTTGTCGGTTTAGAGAAATACGCTTGATTTTTTTAGACTGACCTTGTATTCTGTGACTTCTCTAAATTCGTGCATTAGTTCTACTAACGAGCTGTTATTATGTGATATACTATGTAAATAATCATGCTATTTACTAGCAAGGACGGTTACTTCTTCCTTTCTAATCTTTATGCTTTAAAATTTTTCTCTTGGGGCGCCTGGGTGGCTCAGTCGGTTGAGCGTCTGACTTCAGCTCAGGTCCTGATCTCACGGTTCATGGGTTTGAGCCCCGGGTCGGGCTCTGTGCTGACAGCTAGCCTGGAACCTGCCTGGGATTCTATGTCTCCCTCTCTCTCTGCTCCTCCCCCAGCTCATGCTCTGTCTCTCAAAAATAAATAAAAGTTAAAAAAATTTTTTTAAGTTTCTCTCTTAACTTATTGCACTGGTCAGGCCCTGGGGTATGTGTTGAGCAGAAGTGTGGGCGTAAATGTAGCCAGTGTGTTCCCCATCCAGGCAGAAAGCCTAATGCTCTTTAACCATGAAGTGTGATATCAGCTGTGGGTTTTTTTGTTTTTATTATTATTTTTTTAATTTGAGATGGTGGGGGGATAGAAGGGCAGAGGGAGAGGGAGGAGATTCTCAAGCAGACTCTTCACCCAGCAAGGAGCCCCACGCAGGGCTGGATCTCACAACCGTGAGTTCATGACCTGAGCTGAAATCAAGAGTTGGACGCTTAACAGATGAAGCCACCCAGGCGCCCCTGCCATCACGTGGTTTTATCTTTCGTGCATATCGCTGGGTTTATTTTGCTAATATATATTATTAAGAATATTTGCATGGAAGAGCCCTCCCTCAAGGCCAGGAGATGGCTCTGTTTCCCTGAGGCCCTTTTGTCCTCCTGAGCTCCCTGGTGGCCAGCACCCAGGGGAATGAAGCCAGTATCTCTCCACGACCTGCCGCCTGCCTTCTGCCTGGAGCCTGCCCTCCCAGGTCCCAGCAGGGCGCCAATGACCAGGTGTCTTCAACGCTGGCTCTGGACTGTTTGAGATGGGGGGACAAAGGCTTCCTGCAGGAGAGCAGCCAGGGCTGGCCTGGGAGGGCCTGGTACCTGTGCCCGCTGAGGTCCCAGGAGGCCCCGGGTGGAGCTGGGCTGTGGCTGCTTCTGAAACAGTTCTCTTCCTTGGCCCCACCCTCCTCGGCCCCACCCTGCCTCCCTCCTTCTCCCGAGGGGTCTTTTTGCCTTGGCTCTGTCTCATCCAGGAGACTGGAAGCACGATGACAGCAAGAGTCACTTTGTCCCTAGCCCTTACTTAGCGTAGGTCCTGGCAGAAAGGAGACGGTCCGTAAATGTTTGTGCAATGAAGGGATGAAAGCCAGAGCACATCTCTTCCTTACTGGAGTGACTAGAGGGTGAGGAGTTCGAAGCCAGGCCTCTGTCCCCACTCTCATCCTCACTGTGGCCTCACCCCCTTCCCCCACCACCGCTGGGCTGGGGGAGGGGACCACAGCGGTGGAATTTCTGGCATCCAGTTCCGAGCATCAGCGACGGCAGGGCTCTTTCCACTAAATATGCCCCTTTCCCTGCCAGGGATGTTGCCCATTTTCCTGTTGATGGCCTCAAACACTTTGGCCTTATATTCAAATAAATTCGTTTTCTAAATGGAAAGAATATTTGCCCGTGTGTCATGAAAGACGGTGTGCTGTTTTATTTTCTTGCAACGTCTTTGTCAGATGTGGGCGTTGGGGTGGAGCTAGGTTTACAGAATGCGTTGGAAGGTATTCCCTTCTCTTCTGTGTTCCGAAACAGTTTGTATGAGACTTATACTATTTCTCCCTTAAATAAACACTAGAATGGACCAGTGAAGACATCTAGGCCTGGAGAGTGTGTGTGTGTGTGAGTGTGTGTGTGTGAGAAAGAAAGAGAAAGAGAGACAGAGTTTTTCTTTGTGTGTGTGTGTGTGTGTGTGTGTGTGTGTGTGTTTATTTTAGTTTTAAGACAGAGACAGACAGAGACAGAGTACTAGAGGGGGAGGGTCAGAGAGAGGGAGACACAGAATCCGAAGCGGGCTCCAGGCTCCGAGCTGTCAGCACAGAGCCCGACGCGGGGCTCGAACTCACAGACCCTGAGATCATGACCTGAGCCGAAGTCGGACGTTTAACTGACAGAGTCACCCAGGCACTCCGGACAAAGTTTTTCATAATGAATTTGATTACTTTGATAGGTACACGTATTGGGCTATTCAATTTTTTATTTCTTCTTTGTTGTCCTTAGTACTTTGTCTTTCCAGAAATACGCCCATCTCATCTAACTTGTCCAAGTTTTTAGAATAAGGTGGTTCACACACACACATATAAACTTGTATCCACATAAAGAATGCTTATGGGGCGCCTGGGTGGCTCTGTTGGTTAAGCGTCCGACTTCGGCTCAGGTCATGATCTCACGGTGTGTGAGTTCGAGCCCCGCATCGGACTCTGGGCTGACAGCTCGGAGCCCGGAGACTGCTTCGGATTCTGTGTCTCCCTCTCTCTCTGCCCCTCCCCTGCTCACAGGCTGTCTCCCTCAAAAATAAATAAACATTAAAAAAAAAATTAAAAAAAAAAGAATGCTTATAACTCACTAATGATAAGACAAAATCCAATTAAACAGTTGGCCAAAGATTGGAACAGACCCTTTGCCAAAGGAAGATACACAATGGACAATGAGCTCGTAAAAAGAATGCTCAGCACCCTTAGTCATCAGAGAAATGCAAACTATGACCACAATGAAATATTATTCCACACCCCCTAAAATGGCCAGACCTAAAATAAAAAGACTGACAGTATCATGTCAAATGCTGGTGAGGATGCAAGACAACAGAACCTTCCCACTGTGCCGGTGGGGGTGGAGGACCGTGCCGTCCCTTGGGGAAAGGTGTGGCGGTTTCTCATAATTAAACACACACCTACACTTTGACGCATTCTACTCAGAGATATCTACCCAAGAGAAGTGAAAATACGTCCCCACAAAAAGACCTGTGCGCGAATGTTCCTGGTGGTTGCATTCACAACACCCCAAACCGGAAGCAATCCAAAAGTCCACCGCCGGGGAAGAGGCGGACGAGTCATGGAATGTACTCGCTGTAGGCATGGCAAGAAATCACTTCTCAGCAATAAAACTCAGCAAACTCCCGGGCCGCCTGGCTGGCTCGGTTGGTGGTGTAAGTGGCTCTTGATCCCAGGTCCCGAGCTGGGACCCCATGTTAGGTGTAGAATCTACTTAAAAAAATAAACTTGTTGGGGCGCCTCGTGGCGCAGTCGGTTAAGCGTCCGACTTCAGCCAGGTCACGATCTCGCGGTCCGTGAGTTCGAGCCCCGCGTCGGGCTCTGGGCTGATGGCTCAGAGCCTGGAGCCTGTTTCCGATTCTGTGTCTCCCTCTCTCTCTGCCCCTCCCCCGTTCATGCTCTGTCTCTCTCTGTCCCAAAAATAAATAAACGTTGAAAAAAAAAATAAAAATAAACTTGTTTAAAAAAAAAGAGAAGCAACCCCCTCATACATCCAACAACCTGAATGAATCACAGAAACAGATATTGAACAGGGTTGCTTTCTATGGTAGAGTGGGTCGGTAATTTTGAAGCTGCCTTCTGTGTCTTTTAGACTTGAGCAAATAATGAGTACATCTATTGAGGTGAATGGCAGTCAGGCCTCTCACCATTGGGGAAGGGAGATGAACTCATCGGGTTTTTTTGTTTGGTCTGGGTTTTTGAAAAACAGAGACAGAGCACAAGCAGGGGAGGGGCAGAGCGAGAGGGAGACACAGAATCCAAAGCAGGCTCCAGGCTCTGAGCTGTCAGCGCAGAGCCCGACGCGGGGCTCGGACTCACCGACCGTAAGATCGTGACCTGAGCTGAAGTCAGACGCTTACCCGACTGAGCCACCATCGTTTTTGACTGACAGACTGTGTAGAAACAATAATAGTTATATGTGAAATCTGTACGTGTATGCCTGTGTGTTCTGTGACTCCCGTATATTTTCTGCCATGTAAGATCAGCCTAGAAGCTAAGATAGCCTAGAAACAATGATACACCAGGGGAGATGAACCTGCCTGGCACCAAGGCCTTGCTTTCTAAATCCATTCTCCACCAACAGAAAGCAGCTCTTCTTAGAGAGATGACTGGTTCAAGGAGCGGGGCAGGGAAAGTACCAGTTGACCCTAAGATCTCTTGTGACTTCGCAAAGTAAGAAGCAGTCTAAGAATCACAGGAACGTGTCCAAAGGGACAGGTGCCATCTTGAAGGGGTTTCCACTGGCCAAATCTGGGGCAACCAAAGTAAGTAACGACCGAACGTCTGTGACCCCCCCCCCCCAAATTCATATACAGAAACCTCATACCCAGAGTGATGGCATCGGGACGTGGGGCTTTGGGGAGGCGACCAAGACATGAGGGAGGAGGCCTCATGAATGGAATCAGTGCCCTCCTACAAGAGACCCCAGAGAGCTCCCTCGTCCCCTCTGCTGACTGAAGACACAGCAAGAAAATGGCCGACTGTGAACCAGGAAGCAGGTCCTCAAGCAGGGTCACGCAGTCTGCTCCCACCTTGATTTGGATTTCCCAGCTTTTTTTTTTTTTTTTTTTTTTTTTTTTTTTAATGTTTTTTTTATTTTGGGAACGGAAGATGACAGAGCATGAACGGGGGAGGGGCAGAGAGAGAGGGAGACACAGAATCGGAAACAGGCTCCAGGCTCCGAGCCATCAGCCCAGAGCCTGACGCAGGGCTCGAACTCACGGACCGCGAGATCGTGACCTGGCTGAAGTCGGACGCTTAACCGACTGCGCCACCCAGGCGCCCCTGGATTTCCCAGCTTCTAGAATCGTGAGAAATAGATGTTGTTTATAAATGTCTGTTGTTTAAGCCTCCTAGCCTGTGGTATTGTATTTTAGCAGCCCGGACAAAGACAGTAGTCACGGATCCTAACTGTTGGTGAAGGGAGTCACAAACACGGAAAGGGAGAAAAATGAAAATGAACCTATAGTTCTGTATTGGAATTAGATTGAAATCTGTGTTTATACACTTTTAGGTAAAGAAATATAGATGTCAATGTGTGTGCAGATTATGTATATGCCAATGTATGTCATAGTTATGTACACACGTATACACAGACATGCGTGGTCTGTGGCTGGGTCCATCGAGAGGGCCAGGGAGCAGCTCCGTGGCCCTGGGCATGCCTGGGACCCAGAGCTTGGCTGCTCCTTGAAGAAATGACTGCTCCTGGGGCAGAGGCTCAAAGAACGACAGAGGCGTATAAAATGGGGCCAAAGCCAGTGTGAATTGGTTCCCATCGGCCCAATTGGGGACAATGCAGGCATCAAAAAAGATAATGATGGAATTTTGTTGACTGGTGCCCCCTCCCCCACGAAAGATATGTCTGTGTCACTGCAAACGTGACTTCATTTGGAAAAAGCATCTTTGCAGATATAATTTTAATTAAGGCTCTCCAGGGGAGATAGATCATTCTGGATGCTCTCGGTGGGTCCTAAATCTAATGACAACTGCCATAAAAGAGAGGTAAGGGGGATCTGACACAGAGAGACACGTGGGGGAGGAGCCGTGCAGAGACAGAGGCAGAAGGCACGCAGCCAAGAGGCAAGGAGCCCCCAGCAGCTGGAAGAGACAGGAAGGATCCTCTCTCTCCTAGGGCTCCCAGAGGGAGCACCCTGCCCACACCTTGATTTTGGACTTCTGGCCTGCAGACTGTGAGAGAATAATTTTCTGTTGTTTTAAGCCACAGGAAACGAATACAAATGAGGAAGACAGTCACCTCCCTCTGAGCCGAGCCCTTTCCAGATCGAAAGATTCTCCTTTGCTTGGCGGAAAGAGGTCTACCCTACGAAGAGTCTGTGCCTGGGATCAGGCTGGATCGAGATCCCGTACAACCAGGTCTACCTCCAGAGCCACAGATGCAGGAGGCCAGGGACCTGGACCAGTGTGTGGCCGCGGCTGCCTCGGGTGGTGCTAGGAGTGTGGGTGGAACCTGTGCCCGGCCTGCCGAGCCACTGCGTGTAACACCCTGGGACGCATTTGCCCCACACCCCCTGGATGTATCAGCATGTTCACTTGGCCTTCCCCTAGAGACCTCCTTCTCTCCAGAAAGTTCTTGCTGGTCCCCCAGTTGGCTCAGGCCAACTCACGCCCCAAACTGAGCTCTAGTCTGGGTCACAGAAGGTTCTGTCTCCCGAGGGTCCTTGCCAAGGCTTGGGCACCTCCGGGGGCAACGCCTGGGGGCTGGGGAGTAGATTTTATGCTTGTGGACTGAGGGGACAAAGAAAGATTCTCTTTGTCGCTTATTCTTTCAGTTGGTTCACTGGGGACTTGTCACATTTTTTCTTTTTTCTTTTTTTTAAGTTTATTTATTTATTTTGAGAGAGAGACAGAGAGAGAGCGCAAGCGGGGGAGGGACAGAGTAAGGGAGAGAGAAAATCCCAAGCAGGCTCTGCGCTGACATGGGGCTCGATCTCACGAACCATGAGATCATGACCTGAGCTGAAGTCAAGAGTCAGACACTGAACTGACTGAGCCACCCAGGTGCCTCTCTTTTACTCTTTGATTAAAGACCAGGAATGATCTCACAGGGACGCCTGGCTGACGCAGTCGAAAGAGCACGTGACTCTCGATCTCGGAGTCAAGAGTTCGAGACCCACGTTAGATGTAGCGATTGATAAAGAAGGGGGAAAAAAAAAAGAATGATTTCACAGTGAGAGAGTCAAAGCCCCCTCTTTCCCCCTTGGTGAGCTAGCTCCCTTCCCTACCCTAAGGCTTTCTCGAACCTCCAAGGGGCCCCTAACTCAAGCCAGCGTCTCCACTCCGAATGCCCGGCCTCGGCCCCATATCCCTTCTCTGCCTGGCCACCCAGAGTGCCCTAGAGGAAAATCATCTCTACTTTTGATTCCGAAAACACCCGCCCTAGGAATTTACCAAGGGAAAAGCCAATAGCCCAAAGCGTATCTGTGAGGAATGATGAGGGAATTTAGGGCGATGAAATAGAGAAAACCCTGATGCCGCATGCAGGATACAATACCCTGGCCAGGAAAGCCAAGGGCAACTGAAAATTGGCTGGAGGCTTCGAGTCCAGTCTAGGCCAGACAGCAGCTGGGAGACGCCCGAGGGCCTGCGGTGGGGAAGCTCACCTGGTGGTGGAAGCTTCCATCAAGTCTCTTAGGAGCAGGAGCAGTTTTCCTGGCCCCCTTCACTTAACCCCCAGCAATAGCCAGCACTGCCGGTGCTCAGAGGGAGGAGCAGAGGGAGGAGGGAGGATCTTCCCTCACCTGCACTTTGGACCCTGAGCCTGCGTGTTGAACCTGGGTCATTCTCAGAAGCGTCTGGGAAACACCCAAGGAAACACTATTTTGCAGAATGTACTCAGTTGCAGGACAAGTCATGGAAAAACTGGAGAAGTTTTCCTTGAGCAGTGGCCCGCTCAATTGACTCCCCCCGCCCCCAGAATCCCCCCCTCTTTTTTGAGCGTATAATTTACATGGAGTAATTTGTACAGAACTTAGACATCCGGCTTGAGAGATTTCACAGCCTTCCTTCCCAGGTAACCACCCTTGGATATAGAATTTTGTTTTTTAATTAAAACAAATTGTTTTAAACATTCATTTATTTTGGAGAAAGAGAGAGAGAGAGAGAGAGCGCGCGCGCGAGAGAGCGTGAGCGAGCAGGGGAGGGGCCGAGAGAGAGGGAGACACAGAATCTGAAACAGGCTCCAGGCTCTGAGCTGTCGGCCCAGAGCCCGACGCGGGGCTCCAACCCACGGACCGCGAGGTCATGACCTGAGCTGAAGTCAGACGGTTAACCGACTGAGCCACCCAGGTGCCCCAGCGTATGGACGATTTTAAAGATACGAGTGAGATCTGGGCAGACCAAGGACCAGCACATTTCACAGGTGAAGGGATGGGGTGTAGACCGGCTGCATCGTTTGCCCCAAATCACATGGCTGGTAAGCTGCAGAGCTGGGATTCAAATCCAGGTCAGACCTGTGCCCCTGGTCGAAGCTGCCGTAAAGTCTTGTTGCTGTTGACTATGTGGCCGTGGGCAGGTCACCTGGTCTTTCAGAGGCTCCGTCTCCTCATCTGGCAAAGGAGAGGTGAGCGGTGTGAGGGCAGGTGGAAGGCAGGGATGGGGCAGGGGGCCTAGTGGTGCTTAGGCAGCTGGCCAGGGAGCCAGCAGCCATCCAACAGGGTCACCAGGATGGTCCTGGGTATGCTCCCTGTCCTTCTCCCGGTAGTCTTGGACACCTGCTCTCATCAGGACAGACCTGTCTTCTGGGTAGGGGTGGGGGACTGGTGACACTCATATGCAGAGCTCAAAGGTCAACACATCAATTTACAAGAAGCCACCGCCACCCAACCTGGAATTCTGGGGTCAGCCTGACCTGCAGGCCCTCCCTGCGGACACAAGATTCCACTAAGCAAATCCCTGCCAGCCAGTCGCTGGGTGAACCCGGCATTGGAAGAGGGGAAACTGGAGAGTGATGCAGGGTTGGTGGGACCAGGCTGGGTCTCTGGAGTGCCCCGGGGCCCTGCTGGGAGGACCGGAACAGGCTCTGTGGCCTCAGCCAGTGCCCTGGCAAGGGTGCCACTCCCAGGTCAGGTCGGGGCTGGGCTGGCACTCCCGGAGCTTCCGGGGCTGGCCGGGCCCCTTCCGCCAACTCAGTCTTTCTTTAGAGTTGTTAATATCTTTCCATCTGTCCAGGCCTGGTGGGGGCCCCCCTGCCTCTGTGGCTTAGCACTTCCACTCTGGGGCATCCAGAGGCTTCACGGTGTAAATGCCAGTGGCTCCTATCACATGGGGGCTGGGCAGGTGTCTGGCCACACGACTTCCTGTCCCCCGTCCACCCCTCCCCTGCCAGCTGGCAGCAGGAAGTCTCCAGCTGGCCATGCTCACTGTGGGGAAGTCAAATTTCCAGTCTCCCCCAGGAGGACTGCCCCAGGCTGTGCCCTCTGCCCAGTTTAGCCCTGGCCTCCCTTTATCATGGCTTCATCAAGGTCCTGAGCCCCATCTAAGCTGTGCCAAGAACTCGGGCCCACCCCCTAGCCACCCCTGAGGCTGGGAGAGCAGCCAGCAACGCGGGGGTGGGGGTGGAAGGGATGGAGGGAGGGACGCATCCAGAACTAGGGAGCCGGAGAGGACGCTGTGCTTGGGTCTACCCACCCATCTCTCCTGCCAGGCTGTGAGCCCGGCCTGCTCCCTTGCAAGTCACTGCCCAGAACACTTGGCCTGGCCCTGGGCCATGAATAAATGGAGGTGCCAGCATCTTGGGAGTCCGGGGGCTTTATAGGGATGGGGGTTTGAGCGTCAGTCCCGGGGGTCTGTGTTGGGGTGAACTCTGGAAGCTTGGCGTGGGGAGGACACTTGTGTTCAGGGTTGTGTAGAGCTGCTCAGGCATGGTTGGACTTGGGGCCTGGGCACCAAGACCCACACGGGGCTGCGGCTGCCCATTGCAGGCAGATGGTCCACCCTTTCCCTGGTGTACACGCCTCCTGTGGGCATCCGGTGGGGGAGGGGTGGCCAAGGCAATCTCAGTGTTTCTGGAATGTAATTTGAGTATTTGGAAGCAAGCACTATGAAAATCTCCGAAAGAAAGTTTAATGACAAATCGGAAACTAACAACAAAACCAAAGTCATCGTTTGTTAGCTGTGTCTGCAGAGGGGAACATGGCAAGGTGAATTCTGATCCAGTAGAATCCGGGCTATGTGCCTGGGTCTGCTTTACTTGAGGGGTGGTGAGACTCTGCCCACACTCTCGGCCACCCCGCCCCCCCCCCCCCCCCCCCACCAAAGCCCAGTTGGCCTCCGGAGGGGGAAGTGGGGCAGGAAGGTGCTGGCAGTGGGAGGAGCTTTGGTTTTGAACATCTAGACCTGCCTCTGCCTGTTACACACAGGCTCTTGGTAAATCACTGTGCCTCAGTTTCCCATCTGTGGAAGCAATAATAAGCATGGTGTCTACCACTCAAGGTCAAGGAGGGAAAATGACGTAAGCACCTGTGTTAGTTGGCCCACGGCCCTCGTGGCCATCCACTGAATCATCTGTTATGGTGTGCCTCTCCTGCGCCAGGCTCTGGGGATGCAGGGGAAACCAAGGCAGACACGGGGCTCTTCCTGGGATCCGGCTATCCACCTGCCCTGCCAACCTCGCCCTGTAGGAGCTAGGCTGGGCTTCCCTCAGTTCCAGAGGCCAGAGCCTCTTCCCGCCTCTCCCCTCCCCGCCAAGCCTTTGAACTTGTTGGCCCCACGATTCCTAGTCACCCCCTTTCCCTAACACACCCCAACCCACCCTTCGGGTCTCCGCTGCCCAGGGGGACACCTTCAGGCACCCCCTCCGTGCATTTGCCCCCTGTGTGGCCAATGGCCTTCTTGAGGTCCGCAGTCTTCACCGGAGGACTGGAGAAGGGCTCCGGCTCACGCCCGGGACTAGCTGTCTTAGGGGTCGCCTACCCGCTGCGCCTTAGTTTCCAGCGTCAGCGAGAACCGCCACAGTCCCCACCTCCTGGGGGTTGTGGTGGAGAGTCCAGGAGACAGGGCATCAAAGCCCCGAGCGAGGTGCCTACTGGGCAGTAAAGGCTGTATACGTGCCACTCTCGTTACTGTAATTTTGTAGCCACTATTTTCAGGCTGCGGGGCCCGAAGGGCGGTGCTTCAACCTCTAACCGCGGCGCGACACCTGGAGCGTGCCAGAGCCTCGGCATCCTGCGCACCTGCCTGAGGTCCCGGGGAGGGGGGCGGGGGGCCGCACCTTCGGCGGGGAGGGAAGCGGCGGCGGCCCGGTTTCACGGCGAGCCGGGCAGGCACACAGTAGGTGCTCAACACACGGCCGGCCTGCTGACGCCGGGAAGCCAGCGGCCTGGTGAGTGCACGCTCCCTCCCACACTACGCGTGGGGATGCTCAGGCTCCCTATGCGGTCATTAAGGGTGTATGCGCCTCCAACGACACCCACTCTCACAACAAAGAAGCTCGCCTTGCGTGGGGCCACCTCCCCTCGGCGCCACCGGCACCCCGGTGGGCGAGGAGCGAGCCCGCCCACCCGTCCGTCCCTCGGCGCTGCCCCCCGTCCGGGCTCAGGAGCTGTTCCCCGGCGGGTGCAGCGGCGCGGAGGGCCCGCACGGGGGAACGGGCGCACAGGCCTCGCAGGGGACGAGAGCGCGCGACGCAGCCCAGAGCCGAGGTGGCGCCCGAGGAGCGCGCGGCGACGCCGCCTCCAGCCGCGATTTAAAGGGCAGCGAGGGGCGGAGGGATCCCTGCCGACCCTCAGCGCGGATCCCTCCGCCGCGGGCGAAGCGAGGGGACGACTCGGCTGGGCTCCCTCAAAATTCGCTTTTTGTCCCTCCGCCGCCGGGAGCACCCAGCGAGGAACTCGTTTCCTGCCCGTGTTTCTCCGCCTCCCCCACCCCCCCCGCGAGGCCCGTAAAAGCAACAGAGGCGGCAGGGGTGGCGCGAGCCGACGTGGTGTCCCTCCGCCCGGCCGAGGGCACTCCTTTTCGTGTCCTTCCACCGTTCCCGGGCGGCGTCCGGACGGCTCACCGGGGGCGGCGACGCGTCTGCGGCGCGAGAGGCGAGGCTCACGGGGCTATGAGGTGAAGGCGCCCGGACACCGGCGGCGGCGCGCGCGGCGCCAGGACCCGGGACGCGGACCCCCGGCGGAGGCGGCCTCTGGGACGCCGCGGCCGCGCGAGAGGCGAGGTG